>NW_026691461.1:0-96363 GCF_020826845.1 Diceros bicornis minor
TCCGTTACGAGAGGTTGCATGACTGGGAGATACATTTAAGTACTCGTATATATCTTTAGCTGCTCTTCTGCTCTTTACTGTTACGTCTTCTCAAGCCGAGGAATATTTCCCGAGACGACCTTGAAGAAATTAATTGGAAATCTGAAGACTAAGGAGGGACTGCACTACGATGACGTGTATGTCCACATGCAGATCTGGAAAAAGTCGCAGGCTTAGTACAATCCACTAAAGTAGACTTTTGGTGCTCACGTAACTCAGTCATGCTTTTCTCTGCCTTCACACTGCACGTGTCGTGATAGGGACTGGATAGGTCCTGTGATAGGTATTGGAGACTAAGCGGTGACACTGACAGGGAGACGCTTGAGCAGAGACCTGAAGGGAAGGAGGGAGACCAGCACGTGGGTCTCACAGGACAGGGATTCAAGGCAGAGAGAGGAGGAAACGTCAAGCCCTGGGGCAGGAGCATCTTGGCGCACTCGTGGAGCAGGAAGGAGGCCTGCGAGGCTGGGGCAGAGCGCGTGAGGGCCCAGCTGTGCAGTTCGACCGGGGAGGTAACCGGGGGTCAGATCCCGTAGGGCTCCTGGGGCATGGGTGTGTTTGACTTGCACTCTGATGAGTGGAAAGCTGCTGGGGGCGTGAGCTGAGGACGGACCTGACTGGATCCTCTGGAGCTGGGTGGAGAACCGACTGCACGGCTGAGGGCAGGAGAAGGAGCTTGGTTAGGAGCAGCCACGCTCATGTTGTCAAAAGGTGAAGGCGACTCTGAACAGGTAGGGTAGCGGGAGGCAAGGAATGGCCGGATGAGGGCATTACTCTGATGCTGGGAATGAAGGCTTTGCCGATGGGGTGGAGGTGAAGAGGAGAGAGGGGAGAGGTCAAGAAAGACCACAAAGCTGGGGCCTGAACCCCCGTCGGGGTGGAGTTGCCCACGTGGAAAAGAGGGAGAGCGGGTTCAGGGGAGAATTGGAGTATGGTGTGGGCTCGTTCGATGTCCACGTGGGGATGTCACGGAGGCAGCTGGGTGGGTGTGAGTCCGGACTGTGTGGCAAGGTGTGGAAAGGATAAATAAACGTGGAAGTCACGACAGCACAGATGTCATTGAAGTCCGGAGACTGGCTAAGGTCAGCAAGGGCTCAAAAGCGGTCCAGGATCTACGTCCTGGGTCAACACTGATGCTGAGAGGTTTGGGAGAAACACAGACGTCAGCGATGGAGACAGAGAAGGAAAGGCTACTGAGGTCAGAGAAACACGCCAGCCGACGACAAGACAATCCTCGAAAGAGTAGAATGGACCGAACCGGCAACGAAGTGATGGAAGCATTTCAAGGAGAAGGGACCGACTGTGTCGAATGCAGCCAAGAGAGTCAAGGGTGAGTGATGGACTTTTCCTACAACGGCACTGTGATAGTTACACAACTCTGCACTTGTACAGAGAAAAATCAGTGAATTGCGTATTTCGGTGTGTGAATTGATGACACTAAATTGTGCCTCAAGAAAACGGTTTCAAAATAAAAGGGCATTTAGCGTGTATCTACCCAGCATTTCTACTCCCGGGTATTCTTCCCCCAAGGTAAATGAAACTACGTGCTTATAAGGCAGACGTATACGTGAATTTTCACAGCATCTCTGTTCATAACATACCACGCTTGAACTAACGCAGAAGTACATTATTATGTGAAGGGCTGGACATTTTGGGATATATTTACATGAGGTCAAAATACTCAGCCTTCAAAGGAGGGCGTACTGCTTATTCAAAGAAAAATATATAGATCTCAAAAAACATTGCTTTGAGCAAAACAGACAGACATCGAACTGTAGGCCGTGATTTACTTCCTTTTCATGAAGTTCTGCCACGACCCAACTGAAGGATGTCAACAGAAATGAAAACAGAGGCTGCGCATGTCGAGGGTGGTTGGGTCTCAATTGAAACGTTGCAGAGGGCTGTTTTCTGTAGTCATGGGAATGATTCATATAGGGGAGGGGGTTTGGACGCTCTAGGGGTTCGTGAAGTGTCGAAGATTGGTCAAGTCACGCAGCTAATGTTGACACGTTTCACTCTATTTTCATTTGATTTGACTAAAAAGCGAAAAGAAAGAGGGAAATCAGAAGGAACACTGAACCGTCATGGAGCTACGCATAGTTTATTTACAGATCTCCCCCCAGCCCCACCATGTAAGTGACCTTTCCAGACTGTCAGTTGCCGGTCGGGTTCCAGGCGGAATGTCGGGAGCCGACATTTGTTGTGGCTGGTGTTGCCACGGTGACTGGGCAGAGCCCTGTGGTGGGTCAGTGCCATGGAGGGGCTGCCGTCCTCTGTGGAGCTGGGCTTTGGGCCGATCCTCGGCAAGCTGGGCGAGGTGGTGGTGGCGCTGCTGCCCGATGGCCTGAGTCCACGCCTCACTTGCCACAGCCTCCAGTGGGAGACAGTGATGCGCCCACCTGTCGTCGGTTTACTGGTGGGTCTCTTATTTCTCTTCAGACTTGTTCAGTCTGTTAGAAGTCGACGTTACGTGAGACGTGAAAAGCGGCTGGCAGAAGCAGTGGCTGCAGCGATTGAGGAGAAATGCCAGCTCATTGACAAGCTCAGCGCTGCTCAAGAGGAGTATATGGGGATCGACTCGTCTTCAGAGAACGCCAGGCTAGAGAGAGAGTCGCTAAATATACCCGGCCTCACAGACGCTTACCGAAAGGTGACGAGGACCAACTCAGTGCTGATGGAGGAATTAACTGGCCTGGTTCGAGAACTGAAGGCAGAGAGAGCCAAACGGTCGAAAGAAGAAGGAGAGATGGCCGAGATGCTAAAAGCGCTCGCGTCCGTAGAAGCGGTCGTGAGATCCAGCACGTCACGAGGAGCTTTGCCAAAGCTGCCCGGAGGCCGAGAGCCAAGCCCTGCTGGTCCCTTCCCCGGCGGTGGGCCTGGGTCTTAGAGCGGGCCTGTTCTCTCCCCCTCCACGCAGGCCTCCCAAGCCGCCTGGCTGCCTCCAGCCAGCTGGACCTCCATCGGAGCGTTCCTGAGGCCAGTGGATGCAGGGGAGCCCCTTCGCTGGGCTGGAGATCCTCTACCTTCGCCTGCTGGACACCGCAGACGGCTCCTTCGCGGTCAGTTCCTCCAAATCGACAGACTTTTGGAATTCCTAGAGCACACCGAGAAAAGTGGGACTTTGTTTCACTTCACGGACTGTTTGGATTATCCCTCGTTAGTAGTGAAGAAGAGACTGATCTTTTCCTTAAATTGAACCTTCATCAAACTACCTTTCTCTAGACGGTATTGTGTAAATATTATGTATATATTAAACTTCAGTGAATTATTAACGGTGTCTGTCTCAGTGTTGCATTGAAAGTTGTAAATGTGCGCCATGTAGCAGTCAAGACTTTTAGCAATCGACAGCAGTCTTGTTTCAGAGTAGTATTCCCAAGAGTCGCGACTCACAGGTCGAAGGAGCTTTCTTGGACTAAGTATGTAGTGGTTAGAAAAAGAAAAAGCTGATCGATCTCTTTGGGGATCAAGTTACATTGCCTGGTTAGAGAGAGGTTTGCCTTATTTTGTGACTTGATTCTAATGTGGCAACGGCTAAACAATTTTAAAGAAACAAATGATAAACTACGTGGAGGTTTGTCCTTGCACTACACGAAGGCCGAGGGAGAGTTTACTGATGAAGAGGAAATCACCTTTGACATGTGGGGGGAACCTCCTCGTTGCTGCCCTCGGCCCCCTCTACTCACCAGCTAACGCTCCACACTGGAAAGCTGAGGGAAGTCTCAGGGGTTTCTCTCCCATGTGACGAAGTGAGGGTCTCGATCATTCCTAGTTTCACTCACAGATAATGTCCCCCAGTTAGGCAACGAGCAGCAGCTGCGGATGACTCTAGTGGCAGGAAAGCAGCAAGTGGCAGTTGGAGCAAATAGGAGGGGTCACATGAGACAAATGGCAGAGACAGCATCAGCAGCACAGAAAGGATTTCTCCTCTTAAGTCGAGAGAAAGCAACAAACCAAAAACCTGCGCTTGCCTTGGAAACAGAGCAATGAAGACTCGAATGCGAGAGCCTGCCCTTGTGTTGCTGACATTTTAGGAAGGACAGGCAGGTGCTAAAGAATCAAATTGAGTAGAAGACATGGCATATTAGGTGATAACGAATGTTCTGGAGAAGAATAAACAAGGCAGGGTAAGGGGTGATGGGTGTGGGAATGGGGGGCACACTTGCCTAGACACACACTCTCGGTGGGAGTGGTCACCTGAGCACTGAGGAGCCCTGGAGGAGAGCTCTGTAGGCAGGGGGTGCAGAACGGGCCATGGCTCTGAAGGCGGCATGAGCACGGTGAGTGTGAGAAGCGACCAGGAGCCAGAGTGGCCCGAGTGCAGTGAGTGAAGCCAGAGAGAAGGGGGTCAAGGCCATCAGGGGTCAGAAGGTGGAGGGAGTCGAATCCACCGTAAAGAGTTTGGTTTCCCTTTCAAAGGACAGAAGCTGCCATGGGGAAGAGGAGAACAGAGGGAAACCTGTGGGAGAGCATGGCAGGGACTCGAGGCTGAGGATGGTGAAGGCTGCCCCCGGGCAGCGGTGGAGGTGGAGACGGAGAGGTGGGGTGGGATCCGGGACCTGTCCTGCAGGCAGAGACCGTGAGACGTGCTGATGCCTGTGGGTGTGAGAAAAGAGAGGAGTCGGCATGGGGACGGGAGCCCCAGGTGAGGGGTGGTGTCCTTCAGCGAGATGGGGGGAATGGCAGAGGAGTGCCTTTGGACGGGAAATCAGAGTGGGCCTCTGTGAGAGTTAGGTTTCAGGGCCCCTCAGCCAGCAGAGTAGAAATACCAACTGTTCGGAGGAGACAGGTGTCTGCGCTCAGAGGAGCGTTCACGGCTGCAGATAGAAGTACGCAGGGGCATCGGGGAGGGAAGTTCCCGTAGCAGAGACGATGTCCAAGGGCCGAGAAGATGCCACAGGGTAGACTCCATGGGCCTGTTTGCGGCGAGAGCCCATCTTACAGATGCAGAAGCTGAGGCCCAGAGAAGTGAAGTGAATATTTACCTCTTCCTTTCTCTGGAGTGGAAGGGTCAGTAATCAGCCCAGGCCTGCCTCTGGTGTCCTGGGCTTGGAGGCCTCACAGATGAAAACAGTAGAGAACAGAAGCCAGGTGTCCCACGGGAGCCAGGTGACCAGGGGAGCACAGGAAGCCTCAAGCAGCTGTCTTGAAGGTCCACTGAGCCTGAATCCATTTGTGGGGTTGGGGGTGGTGGGGGCGGGTCGAGGGGGCTGGGAGGCCCTAAAAGATGGTGTCTGTAGCTGGCGTGGGTTTTATGGTGGCATTTCTAGGGGACAGAGATGAAGCTGGCCTCTTTTCTTTCCTCTTGATACTTCTCCTGTCCCCATTTCTTTCTTTGTTTTTGGCAGGGAGGGCCCGGGGGTGATGCCAGTTCTCAGGTTTTAGGGCAGCTCCTAGCTCTGGAAGCGGGGTTGCCTTTTAGAGCCAGGAGGAAGGGCCGAGAGGCCCAGACGTCGCTCCGGGCTCGAGGGCCTCACACGTTGCCATTTGTGGATGCGTCGTGAGGCTCCTCCTCAGAACCAGGGCTGCTCAGGGAAGAGCTCACTTCCTAACGTGCGGAAGAATACTTGCCACAGTGGCTTGAAATGGGCCTCTCGAGGTGACATTTCGGTGACTTTTTCCCCTTCCTGAAGACGCATATAATTTTTACATTCCAAACGGGTATAGAACTGTACCTGGTGAAGAGAACAGATCTTTGAAGGCGCTAACCTCGAAAGCTCCCTAGGTGTCAGTGACCGAGGGAGGAGGGGGTTCTTCTCACCTCCGTCTTGCCTTTGAGAGAGGAGCGGCGTGTTTCCACTTTTGTGAACTTCCGGGAACCCCGCTGCCACCCCGATCCCTGGTTTGGCTGGGAAGGTGGGAGGTGGCGAAGCAAACATCCCGTCACCAGCGAATCCCGTCGAAGGCCGCGCTTGGCAAATGAGTCTGCAAAGAAACAGTTCACGCCACGCGTGGAGCCCTTGACCATGGTGTCGCGAACGTGCTCAGAGCCCAGAGGTGGGCAGGGGTGGACGGGGACGAGCGACTCCTTCTCCACTTGGGCCCTCCTGACCACCCGCAGCTCTAGGGGAACCCCCCCAAAGGGCCCCCGCTCAGTGCGGCTCCTGTGCCATGCCACGGTGCACCCCACTTCCGTGGGCACCTCTTATTAAATGTGTGCCCAGATGGTCCCTCAGGATGGGGCCCCCCCTGTTGTCCCCACCTAGAAGTCCAGCCCCGGGAGGCAGGCTGCGGTCCTGCGCTGGACTGAATGTCCACTGTCTGGAACGGGGACTGCGGCGTTGGCGGCTCACAGGTCAGATTTACAGGAGGAAGGGAAGGGCCTGGCTGCCCGCAGTGCCAGCTCCTGGTGCTCTGTCACCCCACACTCACACAGCAGTGCCCTCCCCTCCTCCGTGCCGTGCTTCCTGCTGTCGCCTCCCTCAGGCTGCAGGGGCCTCTCTTCCCACCTGCCTCCAACCTTCAAGTCCTCCCTGTCCTTCAAGGCCTCGTCCAGGTGCCACTCCCTCTGGACAAGCCGCCCCCTGCCGCCCCCCCCCGCCCCCCCGCCCCCGCCACCGCCCCCCCGCCCTCCCCGCCTCCTAAGTACCCCATCACGTGCCCCCTCCTCACTGACTGTTTCCAGGAGGCCCACCACCACCACCACACACCCTTTATCGAGTAGTGTAGCTTTAGAGGCAGTCCCGAAGATGGTAGTACCGTACCTTCCTCTCACTATGTTCTGCTTCCATACTGGGGAGGCGTGTTGAGTCTGCCGCTGGGATCTTCACTAGGATTGTCTTGACTCTGTAGATCCTGTTGGGAAGAGCTGACATCTGCCGAACAATACCGAGTCAACCTATGAAGAAACATGGAGGAAGTCTGCATTGCTGTTGGTCTTCTGTGATTTCTTCTGTCAGCGTGTTGTAGACCTCCTCACATCGATCTTGTGCGTAAGTGTTTAGATTTACACCTGTGTGTGTCATTTTTGATGCTGATATCAATGATGTGTTTGTAACTTTAAATTCGAGGTGTTCACCGTTAGTATAGAAGAGAGTTGAGAATCATTTTCAAGCCCATTCATTAGCACGGTGATTAAGTCTTCCACAACCTGTGATGAGGCTCTGTTCTGCCTCGGGCTGTCTCTTCAGGCCTGGGATCCCTGGTCAGGAAGGTAGAGCCAGATCCAGTCCCCTGGGTGTTCACGGCACTCTTGATCCTACCGTCCCCCGGGGAGTGGAGGGTTTTGTGGGCTGTAAGCAGCGAAGAACCGCCACCGCCCCACTCTCCCCAGTTTGTTGCTGCGTCCCCGCTGTCCCCATCCGCGAGAACGCTTGGTGCCGCTGTTCGCAAACCAGTCGGCTAAACGACTTTTCACATCTGATCCCGTGATCGTCTGTTTTCTTTGCACTCCAGACGAAACCTAAAATCTGCAGATTTATTTTCACATACACAATACTGCTACCACCTTGTATGGGCAGAACTTTCCGTGGACTCTACCCCCCCTTCTGCTCTGGGGAGACTTTGGCCAGGAGGGCCAATGGCCCTGGGAGGCCACCGTCAAGCTGTTCCCTTCTGTGAAGGAATTTCCGACCCGGCGACATGATGCAGGGAGCTCAGCTTCCAGGCGTCCTCTATGGGGAATGTGGATCTGAGAATTTCTGCCTGTTCTTCCAAGGGGATACGCAGGGAAGGGGAATTCATGCGACCCACAGTGGACATGTCCTGTGGTTTGCCTCCGACGACAAAGGGAGAGGCAAGTCCTGGCTGAGCTCCCTTCCTGTGACAGCCAGGGAGAGCCAACGCTACGGAGAGATGCCACAGCCTCGGAACAAATGCGTGGCTGGGAGTGTACAGCCGAGTCAAGGGAAGGAGCACAGGCCTGTGAGACCAGAGCCAGCCTTGGGTCCTGCTCCAAATCCCAGAGAGGTGATCTGCAGTGTCCTGGAAAGGGAGGAGCTGGCTCGATCTCGGTGGTTCTTCTTTTATGATCGGAGTTTCGTGGGTGCAGGGGAATGTGCTGGAGTGGACCCCACATCCCCGGCTCTGCCTTGAGCATGAGGAAGAGCCATGGGGCTCTTATCCCCCAGTTCTGTGCCGGGGAAAGAAAGAGGCTTCCAGAAAATTCCCAAGGACTGAACTTGACTGTGAGCTCCCCGTGAGGCTGGGCCTGGAGGGAGCAGAAGCAGATACTGATAAGCCTTCCAGAACCGTGACTCCCCGCACAGGTCACACGCACATCCGTGGACACACACCATTCCTCACAACCACAGGGCAGACGCACGAGGTCAGGCGATTACCCTTCTCATGGGCTCCCCTCCCACAGCATCCGTTACGAGAGGTTGCATGACTGGGAGATACATTTAAGTACTCGTATATATCTTTAGCTGCTCTTCTGCTCTTTACTGTTACGTCTTCTCAAGCCGAGGAATATTTCCCGAGACGACCTTGAAGAAATTAATTGGAAATCTGAAGACTAAGGAGGGACTGCACTACGATGACGTGTATGTCCACATGCAGATCTGGAAAAAGTCGCAGGCTTAGTACAATCCACTAAAGTAGACTTTTGGTGCTCACGTAACTCAGTCATGCTTTTCTCTGCCTTCACACTGCACGTGTCATGATAGGGACTGGATAGGTCCTGTGATAGGTATTGGAGACTAAGCGGTGACACTGACAGGGAGACGCTTGAGCAGAGACCTGAAGGGAAGGAGGGAGACCAGCACGTGGGTCTCACAGGACAGGGATTCAAGGCAGAGAGAGGAGGAAACGTCAAGCCCTGGGGCAGGAGCATCTTGGCGCACTCGTGGAGCAGGAAGGAGGCCTGCGAGGCTGGGGCAGAGCGCGTGAGGGCCCAGCTGTGCAGTTCGACCGGGGAGGTAACCGGGGGTCAGATCCCGTAGGGCTCCTGGGGCATGGGTGTGTTTGACTTGCACTCTGATGAGTGGAAAGCTGCTGGGGGCGTGAGCTGAGGACGGACCTGACTGGATCCTCTGGAGCTGGGTGGAGAACCGACTGCACGGCTGAGGGCAGGAGAAGGAGCTTGGTTAGGAGCAGCCACGCTCATGTTGTCAAAAGGTGAAGGCGACTCTGAACAGGTAGGGTAGCGGGAGGCAAGGAATGGCCGGATGAGGGCATTACTCTGATGCTGGGAATGAAGGCTTTGCCGATGGGGTGGAGGTGAAGAGGAGAGAGGGGAGAGGTCAAGAAAGACCACAAAGCTGGGGCCTGAACCCCCGTCGGGGTGGAGTTGCCCACGTGGAAAAGAGGGAGAGCGGGTTCAGGGGAGAATTGGAGTATGGTGTGGGCTCGTTCGATGTCCACGTGGGGATGTCACGGAGGCAGCTGGGTGGGTGTGAGTCCGGACTGTGTGGCAAGGTGTGGAAAGGATAAATAAACGTGGAAGTCACGACAGCACAGATGTCATTGAAGTCCGGAGACTGGCTAAGGTCAGCAAGGGCTCAAAAGCGGTCCAGGATCTACGTCCTGGGTCAACACTGATGCTGAGAGGTTTGGGAGAAACACAGACGTCAGCGATGGAGACAGAGAAGGAAAGGCTACTGAGGTCAGAGAAACACGCCAGCCGACGACAAGACAATCCTCGAAAGAGTAGAATGGACCGAACCGGCAACGAAGTGATGGAAGCATTTCAAGGAGAAGGGACCGACTGTGTCGAATGCAGCCAAGAGAGTCAAGGGTGAGTGATGGACTTTTCCTACAACGGCACTGTGATAGTTACACAACTCTGCACTTGTACAGAGAAAAATCAGTGAATTGCGTATTTCGGTGTGTGAATTGATGACACTAAATTGTGCCTCAAGAAAACGGTTTCAAAATAAAAGGGCATTTAGCGTGTATCTACCCAGCATTTCTACTCCCGGGTATTCTTCCCCCAAGGTAAATGAAACTACGTGCTTATAAGGCAGACGTATACGTGAATTTTCACAGCATCTCTGTTCATAACATACCACGCTTGAACTAACGCAGAAGTACATTATTATGTGAAGGGCTGGACATTTTGGGATATATTTACATGAGGTCAAAATACTCAGCCTTCAAAGGAGGGCGTACTGCTTATTCAAAGAAAAATATATAGATCTCAAAAAACATTGCTTTGAGCAAAACAGACAGACATCGAACTGTAGGCCGTGATTTACTTCCTTTTCATGAAGTTCTGCCACGACCCAACTGAAGGATGTCAACAGAAATGAAAACAGAGGCTGCGCATGTCGAGGGTGGTTGGGTCTCAATTGAAACGTTGCAGAGGGCTGTTTTCTGTAGTCATGGGAATGATTCATATAGGGGAGGGGGTTTGGACGCTCTAGGGGTTCGTGAAGTGTCGAAGATTGGTCAAGTCACGCAGCTAATGTTGACACGTTTCACTCTATTTTCATTTGATTTGACTAAAAAGCGAAAAGAAAGAGGGAAATCAGAAGGAACACTGAACCGTCATGGAGCTACGCATAGTTTATTTACAGATCTCCCCCCAGCCCCACCATGTAAGTGACCTTTCCAGACTGTCAGTTGCCGGTCGGGTTCCAGGCGGAATGTCGGGAGCCGACATTTGTTGTGGCTGGTGTTGCCACGGTGACTGGGCAGAGCCCTGTGGTGGGTCAGTGCCATGGAGGGGCTGCCGTCCTCTGTGGAGCTGGGCTTTGGGCCGATCCTCGGCAAGCTGGGCGAGGTGGTGGTGGCGCTGCTGCCCGATGGCCTGAGTCCACGCCTCACTTGCCACAGCCTCCAGTGGGAGACAGTGATGCGCCCACCTGTCGTCGGTTTACTGGTGGGTCTCTTATTTCTCTTCAGACTTGTTCAGTCTGTTAGAAGTCGACGTTACGTGAGACGTGAAAAGCGGCTGGCAGAAGCAGTGGCTGCAGCGATTGAGGAGAAATGCCAGCTCATTGACAAGCTCAGCGCTGCTCAAGAGGAGTATATGGGGATCGACTCGTCTTCAGAGAACGCCAGGCTAGAGAGAGAGTCGCTAAATATACCCGGCCTCACAGACGCTTACCGAAAGGTGACGAGGACCAACTCAGTGCTGATGGAGGAATTAACTGGCCTGGTTCGAGAACTGAAGGCAGAGAGAGCCAAACGGTCGAAAGAAGAAGGAGAGATGGCCGAGATGCTAAAAGCGCTCGCGTCCGTAGAAGCGGTCGTGAGATCCAGCACGTCACGAGGAGCTTTGCCAAAGCTGCCCGGAGGCCGAGAGCCAAGCCCTGCTGGTCCCTTCCCCGGCGGTGGGCCTGGGTCTTAGAGCGGGCCTGTTCTCTCCCCCTCCACGCAGGCCTCCCAAGCCGCCTGGCTGCCTCCAGCCAGCTGGACCTCCATCGGAGCGTTCCTGAGGCCAGTGGATGCAGGGGAGCCCCTTCGCTGGGCTGGAGATCCTCTACCTTCGCCTGCTGGACACCGCAGACGGCTCCTTCGCGGTCAGTTCCTCCAAATCGACAGACTTTTGGAATTCCTAGAGCACACCGAGAAAAGTGGGACTTTGTTTCACTTCACGGACTGTTTGGATTATCCCTCGTTAGTAGTGAAGAAGAGACTGATCTTTTCCTTAAATTGAACCTTCATCAAACTACCTTTCTCTAGACGGTATTGTGTAAATATTATGTATATATTAAACTTCAGTGAATTATTAACGGTGTCTGTCTCAGTGTTGCATTGAAAGTTGTAAATGTGCGCCATGTAGCAGTCAAGACTTTTAGCAATCGACAGCAGTCTTGTTTCAGAGTAGTATTCCCAAGAGTCGCGACTCACAGGTCGAAGGAGCTTTCTTGGACTAAGTATGTAGTGGTTAGAAAAAGAAAAAGCTGATCGATCTCTTTGGGGATCAAGTTACATTGCCTGGTTAGAGAGAGGTTTGCCTTATTTTGTGACTTGATTCTAATGTGGCAACGGCTAAACAATTTTAAAGAAACAAATGATAAACTACGTGGAGGTTTGTCCTTGCACTACACGAAGGCCGAGGGAGAGTTTACTGATGAAGAGGAAATCACCTTTGACATGTGGGGGGAACCTCCTCGTTGCTGCCCTCGGCCCCCTCTACTCACCAGCTAACGCTCCACACTGGAAAGCTGAGGGAAGTCTCAGGGGTTTCTCTCCCATGTGACGAAGTGAGGGTCTCGATCATTCCTAGTTTCACTCACAGATAATGTCCCCCAGTTAGGCAACGAGCAGCAGCTGCGGATGACTCTAGTGGCAGGAAAGCAGCAAGTGGCAGTTGGAGCAAATAGGAGGGGTCACATGAGACAAATGGCAGAGACAGCATCAGCAGCACAGAAAGGATTTCTCCTCTTAAGTCGAGAGAAAGCAACAAACCAAAAACCTGCGCTTGCCTTGGAAACAGAGCAATGAAGACTCGAATGCGAGAGCCTGCCCTTGTGTTGCTGACATTTTAGGAAGGACAGGCAGGTGCTAAAGAATCAAATTGAGTAGAAGACATGGCATATTAGGTGATAACGAATGTTCTGGAGAAGAATAAACAAGGCAGGGTAAGGGGTGATGGGTGTGGGAATGGGGGGCACACTTGCCTAGACACACACTCTCGGTGGGAGTGGTCACCTGAGCACTGAGGAGCCCTGGAGGAGAGCTCTGTAGGCAGGGGGGGCAGAACGGGCCATGGCTCTGAAGGCGGCATGAGCACGGTGAGTGTGAGAAGCGACCAGGAGCCAGAGTGGCCCGAGTGCAGTGAGTGAAGCCAGAGAGAAGGGGGTCAAGGCCATCAGGGGTCAGAAGGTGGAGGGAGTCGAATCCACCGTAAAGAGTTTGGTTTCCCTTTCAAAGGACAGAAGCTGCCATGGGGAAGAGGAGAACAGAGGGAAACCTGTGGGAGAGCATGGCAGGGACTCGAGGCTGAGGATGGTGAAGGCTGCCCCCGGGCAGCGGTGGAGGTGGAGACGGAGAGGTGGGGTGGGATCCGGGACCTGTCCTGCAGGCAGAGACCGTGAGACGTGCTGATGCCTGTGGGTGTGAGAAAAGAGAGGAGTCGGCATGGGGACGGGAGCCCCAGGTGAGGGGTGGTGTCCTTCAGCGAGATGGGGGGAATGGCAGAGGAGTGCCTTTGGACGGGAAATCAGAGTGGGCCTCTGTGAGAGTTAGGTTTCAGGGCCCCTCAGCCAGCAGAGTAGAAATACCAACTGTTCGGAGGAGACAGGTGTCTGCGCTCAGAGGAGCGTTCACGGCTGCAGATAGAAGTACGCAGGGGCATCGGGGAGGGAAGTTCCCGTAGCAGAGACGATGTCCAAGGGCCGAGAAGATGCCACAGGGTAGACTCCATGGGCCTGTTTGCGGCGAGAGCCCATCTTACAGATGCAGAAGCTGAGGCCCAGAGAAGTGAAGTGAATATTTACCTCTTCCTTTCTCTGGAGTGGAAGGGTCAGTAATCAGCCCAGGCCTGCCTCTGGTGTCCTGGGCTTGGAGGCCTCACAGATGAAAACAGTAGAGAACAGAAGCCAGGTGTCCCATGGGAGCCAGGTGACCAGGGGAGCACAGGAAGCCTCAAGCAGCTGTCTTGAAGGTCCACTGAGCCTGAATCCATTTGTGGGGTTGGGGGTGGTGGGGGCGGGTCGAGGGGGCTGGGAGGCCCTAAAAGATGGTGTCTGTAGCTGGCGTGGGTTTTATGGTGGCATTTCTAGGGGACAGAGATGAAGCTGGCCTCTTTTCTTTCCTCTTGATACTTCTCCTGTCCCCATTTCTTTCTTTGTTTTTGGCAGGGAGGGCCCGGGGGTGATGCCAGTTCTCAGGTTTTAGGGCAGCTCCTAGCTCTGGAAGCGGGGTTGCCTTTTAGAGCCAGGAGGAAGGGCCGAGAGGCCCAGACGTCGCTCCGGGCTCGAGGGCCTCACACGTTGCCATTTGTGGATGCGTCGTGAGGCTCCTCCTCAGAACCAGGGCTGCTCAGGGAAGAGCTCACTTCCTAACGTGCGGAAGAATACTTGCCACAGTGGCTTGAAATGGGCCTCTCGAGGTGACATTTCGGTGACTTTTTCCCCTTCCTGAAGACGCATATAATTTTTACATTCCAAACGGGTATAGAACTGTACCTGGTGAAGAGAACAGATCTTTGAAGGCGCTAACCTCGAAAGCTCCCTAGGTGTCAGTGACCGAGGGAGGAGGGGGTTCTTCTCACCTCCGTCTTGCCTTTGAGAGAGGAGCGGCGTGTTTCCACTTTTGTGAACTTCCGGGAACCCCGCTGCCACCCCGATCCCTGGTTTGGCTGGGAAGGTGGGAGGTGGCGAAGCAAACATCCCGTCACCAGCGAATCCCGTCGAAGGCCGCGCTTGGCAAATGAGTCTGCAAAGAAACAGTTCACGCCACGCGTGGAGCCCTTGACCATGGTGTCGCGAACGTGCTCAGAGCCCAGAGGTGGGCAGGGGTGGACGGGGACGAGCGACTCCTTCTCCACTTGGGCCCTCCTGACCACCCGCAGCTCTAGGGGAACCCCCCCAAAGGGCCCCCGCTCAGTGCGGCTCCTGTGCCATGCCACGGTGCACCCCACTTCCGTGGGCACCTCTTATTAAATGTGTGCCCAGATGGTCCCTCAGGATGGGGCCCCCCCTGTTGTCCCCACCTAGAAGTCCAGCCCCGGGAGGCAGGCTGCGGTCCTGCGCTGGACTGAATGTCCACTGTCTGGAACGGGGACTGCGGCGTTGGCGGCTCACAGGTCAGATTTACAGGAGGAAGGGAAGGGCCTGGCTGCCCGCAGTGCCAGCTCCTGGTGCTCTGTCACCCCACACTCACACAGCAGTGCCCTCCCCTCCTCCGTGCCGTGCTTCCTGCTGTCGCCTCCCTCAGGCTGCAGGGGCCTCTCTTCCCACCTGCCTCCAACCTTCAAGTCCTCCCTGTCCTTCAAGGCCTCGTCCAGGTGCCACTCCCTCTGGACAAGCCGCCCCCTGCCGCCCCCCCCCCCGCCCCCGCCACCGCCCCCCCCGCCCTCCCCGCCTCCTAAGTACCCCATCACGTGCCCCCCTCCTCACTGACTGTTTCCAGGAGGCCCACCACCACCACCACACACCCTTTATCGAGTAGTGTAGCTTTAGAGGCAGTCCCGAAGATGGTAGTACCGTACCTTCCTCTCACTATGTTCTGCTTCCATACTGGGGAGGCGTGTTGAGTCTGCCGCTGGGATCTTCACTAGGATTGTCTTGACTCTGTAGATCCTGTTGGGAAGAGCTGACATCTGCCGAACAATACCGAGTCAACCTATGAAGAAACATGGAGGAAGTCTGCATTGCTGTTGGTCTTCTGTGATTTCTTCTGTCAGCGTGTTGTAGACCTCCTCACATCGATCTTGTGCGTAAGTGTTTAGATTTACACCTGTGTGTGTCATTTTTGATGCTGATATCAATGATGTGTTTGTAACTTTAAATTCGAGGTGTTCACCGTTAGTATAGAAGAGAGTTGAGAATCATTTTCAAGCCCATTCATTAGCACGGTGATTAAGTCTTCCACAACCTGTGATGAGGCTCTGTTCTGCCTCGGGCTGTCTCTTCAGGCCTGGGATCCCTGGTCAGGAAGGTAGAGCCAGATCCAGTCCCCTGGGTGTTCACGGCACTCTTGATCCTACCGTCCCCCGGGGAGTGGAGGGTTTTGTGGGCTGTAAGCAGCGAAGAACCGCCACCGCCCCACTCTCCCCAGTTTGTTGCTGCGTCCCCGCTGTCCCCATCCGCGAGAACGCTTGGTGCCGCTGTTCGCAAACCAGTCGGCTAAACGACTTTTCACATCTGATCCCGTGATCGTCTGTTTTCTTTGCACTCCAGACGAAACCTAAAATCTGCAGATTTATTTTCACATACACAATACTGCTACCACCTTGTATGGGCAGAACTTTCCGTGGACTCTACCCCCCCTTCTGCTCTGGGGAGACTTTGGCCAGGAGGGCCAATGGCCCTGGGAGGCCACCGTCAAGCTGTTCCCTTCTGTGAAGGAATTTCCGACCCGGCGACATGATGCAGGGAGCTCAGCTTCCAGGCGTCCTCTATGGGGAATGTGGATCTGAGAATTTCTGCCTGTTCTTCCAAGGGGATACGCAGGGAAGGGGAATTCATGCGACCCACAGTGGACATGTCCCGTGGTTTGCCTCCGACGACAAAGGGAGAGGCAAGTCCTGGCTGCGCTCCCTTCCTGTGACAGCCAGGGAGAGCCAACGCTACGGAGAGATGCCACAGCCTCGGAACAAATGCGTGGCTGGGAGTGTACAGCCGAGTCAAGGGAAGGAGCACAGGCCTGTGAGACCAGAGCCAGCCTTGGGTCCTGCTCCAAATCCCAGAGAGGTGATCTGCAGTGTCCTGGAAAGGGAGGAGCTGGCTCGATCTCGGTGGTTCTTCTTTTATGATCGGAGTTTCGTGGGTGCAGGGGAATGTGCTGGAGTGGACCCCACATCCCCGGCTCTGCCTTGAGCATGAGGAAGAGCCATGGGGCTCTTATCCCCCAGTTCTGTGCCGGGGAAAGAAAGAGGCTTCCAGAAAATTCCCAAGGACTGAACTTGACTGTGAGCTCCCCGTGAGGCTGGGCCTGGAGGGAGCAGAAGCAGATACTGATAAGCCTTCCAGAACCGTGACTTCCCGCACAGGTCACACGCACATCCGTGGACACACACCATTCCAGCGAGAGCCAAACGGTCGAAAGAAGAAGAAAAGATTGCCGAGATGCTAAAAGCGCTCGCGTCCATAGAAGCGGTCGTGAGATCCAGCACGTCACGAGGAGCTTTGCCAAAGTTGCCCGGAGGCCGAGAGCCAAGCCCTGCTGGTCCCTTCCCCGGCAGTGGGCCTGGGTCTTAAAGCGGAGCTGTTCTCTCCCCCTCCACGCAGGCCTCCCAAGCCGCCTGGCTGCCTCCAGCCAGCTGGACCTCCATCGGAGCGTTCCTGAGGCCAGTGGATGCAGGGGAGCCCCTTCGCTGGGTTGGAGACCCTTGCCTTCACCTGCTGGACACCGCAGACGGCTCCTTCGCGGTCAGTTCCTCCAAATCGACAGACTTTTGGAATTCCTAGAGCACACCAAGAAAAGTGGGACTTTGTTTCACTTCACGGACTGTTTGGATTATCCCTCGTTAGTAGTGAAGAAGAGACTGATCTTTTCCTTAAATTGAACCTTCATCAAACTACCTTTCTCTAGACGATATTGTGCAAATATTATGTATATATTAAACTTCAGTGAATTATTAACGGTGTCTGTCTCAGTGTTGCATTGCAAGTTGTAAATGTGTGCCATGTAGCAGTCAAGATCAGCTGGAGAGAACCTCAAACTCCTGGACAGGGTGTCCATCTGGTTTTCCAAACTCAGAAAGGCTAAATCCCAGTGATGCGTGAGGAAGTCTGCTTTTCATGGGGGAAAGAAAAATAATCACCATGAACAACCACAGCACATTCCCCAGCCCTTTTTGCAGAACCAGGCACCAGGTAAGCACCTGCCTTGGCTGATTCCATGATTTCCTAAAATAACTTTATGAGGTTCATCTTCTTACCAACCCACTTTTCAGAAGAGCAAAGTAAAGCTCACAGAGGTGTGTTGACATTCCCCAGACACACGGTTGGTAGATGGGACACTAACCACTGTGCTCTGGAGGCGGCAGCACTCGCCTATGGGGCAGCTAGTCCAGTACCTGTTGGGTGGTGGTGAAGACCTGGTACATGCATGGGAAGGCGGCAATGTAGGAGATGTTTCTATCCGGGAAAGCTGGTACCAGGGACTCTACCACCTTCTCCATTGTGCCTGCCTTGGGGGTCGGCATTGAGTAGGCCTCATCCCGGGAGAGGGTTGACTCCTTTTCACACCAAGTGGACGAGGAGGAACAAATAGTGAGTGGCATCACCATGAGCCACCAGGAGGATCAGGGTCTGGAGCTCAGACCAGAAACTCCCATCACCTCAGGAACTTGGGCAAGAGGAGGGACATGAGTGCCCACACAGAAAAAGGTTCCAGGCTTTAAAAGCATCATTTGATTTTGGGGAGAGTGATAAACAACCAGTACCTTCAAGGCTTTGTGTTAGCTGAGAAACAATAGCACCTCCCTGTATTGATAGCCTGTGTTAAGAGCATTATCTCAGTGAGTCATCAACAAACGTCCCCACTGTAGATATTGAGAAACAGAGGGTTAGGGATTTCAAGGGGCTGCTCAAGATCACACAGGTCAGAACTGAGAACTGCCCCTACCATGGGCTGCATGACATTCCCTCTAAACTACCTGAGGCTTCATCAGCACCTGGCATGAAGCGGAAGGCTCTGGGGAAACCACATTCCTGGAAGGAACCCAGGGGATTCAGCAGATTGACTGGGTTCTGGGTTCACCCCGGTCCTCTCAGTGTCCTGGGTATGGAGACCACTATGTGCCCACACTTACCCCAGACCAGTGTTGGCCATTGTTCATCGCCAGATGCATCTGCCCCTTGTCTAGTGAGATGGAGGAGTTGAACCCATCAACCAGCTCCTTGACAATGTCCTGGGTGGAGCTCTACAAAGACAGAAACCAGTACCGTGCCAGTAAGCATGAGGGGCCATCCACCCACTTGGTGGTTCTATGTTACAGCAGACCCAGCAAACTAACACAGTCTATGAGGACACATTTAAGATGTTCCTGCAGCACTGCTGAAATGGCAACAGAATTGAATCATGTCAAGGTCCGACAACATTGAAAAGCTGAATTGCTGTGGCAAATGACTTCCTTTATGGGATATTATGAAGTCACATTAAGGCCACAGCTCCTGACCTGACAGCCCTACAGTGATTTGATGCAGTCTGTGAAATGACAAGTTGCACAGAAATGTATAGAATTGGAGGAACCAAGCTAATCGAAGCCTGGATTCCTCATCCACAAAACTTGTGAGCTATTAAATATTTGTAGTTTTAAGATGCATGGTATTGGGGCAACGCTTTCAGAGAGGAAGGGATAACTAACAATCTAACAGCCCCCAAGATCTGGCCCTGCCCTCCTCCTTCTGCTCCTCTCTCTTCCCAGGCTCGCTCCAGCCACACTGGTCACCTTTCTAACCGCCTCAGGTCAAACTCACTTCTGCCTGCAAGTCTCTGTACCAGTGGTGCCTTCTCCCTGACACACTGCTCCCAGACTTGTGCAGGGATGGCTCTCTCTTGTCATTCTAGTCTCAGTAAATGTCACCCCAGTGAGGCCTTTCAGATCTTCCTACCCAGCGACTGCCATCTCATCTCTCACAACACCCTGCTTTGTTTTCAGGTTAGCACTTACTCTTTTCTTTCACATGTCTTGCTTCTGTGCTTTTGTCCTTCTCTCCTCCAGACTGAAAGCTCCTGGAAGAGAGAGACCATTTGGCACCTGGCACAGGGTGAGCCATAATCTCGGAATAAATAAATAAATAAATCTCCGAATAAATAAATAAATGGGGAGATCTTGGAGCTCTTCTTCCTGCCTCTGCCCAGCTCATTCTGTAGAAATGATCACTAATCGTAGGAGGTGCATATTGTTTCTGAAGCAGAGGCGTGGCCGAAATGACATTCTGCATGGCTCTTCCTGCCCCAATTGCTCCAGCAAAGCTCAGTGGGCACCATGAACCAGGAGGCTGCCTGTCCCCTGGTGGCCAGCACTAGCACTGCAGCCCCAGGCAGGAATCTTTCTTTGGGTGACCTCAAGGCAAAGGCTCTCCGGAGTCCCAGGAGTAAAACAGCAGGCCCTGAAGGATTTCAGGGCTGTGGAAGGGACCTCAGAAGACACTCCTGCCGCCCTCTTTGCCACTCCCCTCTGGGGTGTCTAGTTTTCTCAGAAGGCATCCTCACCTCAGCCAGGGCAATGATTCCCCCTACTTCCAAATGAGGACCCCAAGGATCCAAGTATGAGTGGTCTTGTTCCTGGACCCTTAACTTTCAGTCCCTGGCTCTGTCTTGTTCTTCCCTACCCCAAGTCCTCATTCCCCAAGCTCCTCTCTGCCACGAAGGACCTTCAGGGAGTGGGAAGCATTTATCCATGTCCTTGGAGGACAATGGGTCATTGGTAGAGAATCAAGGTCTACAGACTTTCCAAGCATGCAGAACCCTTGGGTACTGCCATTGCAAGAGCCCAATTTGTAGAGAAGGAAACTGAGACCTTCTCTCCTGTAGTCCCTGTCTATACTAGGGGATGAAGTATGCTCGGTCCACTTCCAGGAGCCTAGCACAGTAGACTGCAGGACCCCAGTCCCTGTCCTCTGGAGACTACTATGGAGTTGGCCCCTGCCCAGGCAGGACTGTGGGAAATTTAAGGATCGCCTTCATGCTATGGACCTCTGGACATGTTGCCGGGAGAATGGATGCCCCTACTCTATTGCAGAGCTGGCTCCAACCCCTCTCTCCTCTTTCCCTTGTCATTTTCAGGGTGTCTGCTCTTCTTAACCACCCTCCCATAGTCCCCAGCTGGAAGTCTGCTTCTGTTTGTGCATGCCTGCGTGCTTGTGGGGATGCAGGAAGGAAAATGGTCCAAACTGGGAGGGGTTGGGTAGGATCCTAGTCCAAACTAGGATCTTAGGGGCTTTCATTTCCAAAGTAAACATGACTGGAGGAGTTGGGCCCGGGCCTATGAAGCCGGTGTCCTCACTTTTCTTCTTGACTCTGACCACATACTGTGCCCTGGGCCTGCCTCTTTCTGAGCCTCAGTTTCCCAATTATACAAAGAGGGGCTGAATGCAGAATTTCATAAGCACAAGCACAGCAGGGCATGTTTTCAGGCTCCATCGACACTGGATGGGGTGTTGGAGTGGGCGAGCTCAAGTGGGCACAGGTGCACAGGCCTCCTAACATGGGCAGATGCTGGTGGACATGGAGCGGGAGCAGCCAGGTCTCCTGTTGAAGGCCCAGTGCTCACAAGCAGCCCCAGGACTGTGAGTGCCCCTGAGCCCTGCCTTGCCGCTGGCATGAGCACTGCACCAGCTGTTCTGCTCATGAGATGAGTTCTTTGAGATCCTCTACCTGCAGCCTCCGAGAACCCCATATCTTCTGCAGCCCCATGGGCACCCCCAGTGCAGTCAGGCAGGTCCTCAGGGTGCTGGACCTGGTGGGCCTGCAAAGTCTGAGAGGAAGGAGTCCCTTCTCTATTTTCCCCTGGCTTTGTTACATCTTCAATATGACAATTTTGTCATGGTATGACTGAGCTTGAGCATATTTTCATACATTTAGGACTATTTATATATCATTTTCCGTGAACTGTGGGTTCGTGTCTTTTGTCAATTTTTCTACTATGTGTTATTTTTCTTATCAATTTCTAGGAACTTTTTCTAATTGGGGATATGAACCCTTTTGTGACATGAATTACAAATATTTCTTCTCAGTTTATCGTTTCTTCCTTCTTTATTGTGATGTTTTCGTTTGGTTCAGGTTTTTTTTTGGTATTTTTATTTGTTTGCTTTGCTATGTATTGTTAATATGTCACTTCTCCCCTCATTGATCTACAGATTCATACAATCACAATAAAGTATCTCAGCAGATATCTTGTGGACACTGACTATGCAATTTCAAAATCTCCATAGAAATACTAGTGGCCACATTTAGTCAAGACAATCTTGAAGGAGAATAAACTTGGAGGGCTTCTGCTACTAGATATGAAGCCTTGGTATAAAGCTACAGTCATCAGGGAGGTGTGCTGTCATAGTGCAGGGACAGCCACAAGGAGAAGTAGAAAGAATAGAGTCCTCCTGGGACCCAGACATACGAACATTTGTATGTGACAGAAGAGGCAGGCAGAGCACTGGGGAAAAGACAGTCTTCTCAGTAAATGGCCCAGGGGCACTGGTTACCCACAGAGGAAAGAAATTCATCTTGATTCCTACTTATACCATAAACAAAAGTCAACTCCAGGTGGATTTTACATCCAAATGTGGTGTTTAAAACAATGACATTTGTAGTAGATAATACAGGATAATATTCTCATGACTTTGGGACAGGCAAAGGTTTCTTACACAGATCACAGGGTACATTAAACATAGAGACAAAAATTAATAAATTGAACCTTAAGAGAAGTCAAGATAGCGGCATAGGCAGACTCGGAACTCACCTCCTCCCATGGCCAGCAGACATACAACTATTCTTGGAAAAATTACCCCTGAGAGAGAACTGAAAACTAGATAAGCGGAACCCCTGCAACAAGTGGCAGTCCTAACTGAGGTAGAAGTGGCAGAAATTCCCTTCTGGAGACAAAAAACGTCACTTTCACAAGCCACAAGACTTCACGGCCATGCAGAGGGAACCCAAAGGTATGCAGCCTTCCCTGGAGGAGTGGGGGACCTGAGCCAGGGAGGGGAGTGTTGCTGCTATAGGCAATTTTTGGACACAACACAACTGAGACAAGTGTCGTAATATCTGGCTTTGCTGGCTACTAACAACAACAGGGAGTACCCCTAGAAAAGCTGAGTCACAAAGAATTTAAAGCCGGCTCTTAAAGGGCCCATACACAAATTCACCCATTTCAGAAAGCAACCTAAAATCACCAGAAAGAAAGGTGCACAGTCCTTTGGTGAAAAGAGACTCACCTGATAGGCTCTGGGTGCATCTCCATGAAAGGTGAGACCTCTCGAGGGACTGGGACATTGGTGGCAGCCATTGTTGTGACCTGGCATGGGTATGGGCATGCTGACATACATGCTGGCAGACACCATTGGAGTTCTCCCTGTGACTTGCTAGTCCAGGGTCTGCCTCACCCACTAGAGCACCGATTTAATCCAACTCAGCCAAGGAAAGCAGCCCACCCTAAGGACTGGCCCCACCCAACAACAAGCCTTTGGGCAACTTGTGGGCCTGCAGAAGCAAGCTGCCTGGATTCTCTGCAGCCTGGCAAGTGGGTCCACCTCTGTGGGGCAGGGTGTGCATGAGGAGTGGGTGGAGCGTGTGGGGCATTATTGGAGTCTGTGGGGCTCCTGCCTTGCAGCAACTGGATCCACTTCAGGGGGTCGGGGTGTGCGTACCGGGCAGGACTGTGTTGACTGTGTGTGTGGCCCTGTGGGTGGTGGGGCTTGTCAGCTGCAGAAGACGTGTGCTTCTCAAACAGCCACATATGGGATCAGCCCCACCTTCCAAAGCCTGAAACAACTGGGTGCTCTTGTGCCTGGGGCCAGCCCCACCCAGCTGCAATCCTCAGAGAGCAGACAAGAGCCTTATAGGCCAGAGGCTTATAGCAATTGTAAGCCCCTGAGCCTAACAACCAGCTACACTGGTGGCCTACTCACCTAATAGAAAAACTGCAACAGGAATGTGCTATTAGATCTTGCAGCCAACTGTGCTGGGGCTCCCCACACCCGATAAAGAGACTGAAGGGCCCACAACAACCACACGCAGCTGAGCGTTATAACCAGCTGGCCACGGAGACAGCTTAGCCTCCCTGGGCACCTATGGCAAGAGCAACCCTGCCACAACAGAAGGACACATGTAGCCCAGAGAGGGGTCACTCCTGGAATATTTGGAACTGGTGATGAGAGGGAAGCACACTGCTGGGCCTCATAAGGCATCTCTTACATAAGGCCACCTCTCCAAGATCAGGAGACGTAGCTGACCTACCTAATACATAGATAAAAGCACAGAGAAAGAGGCAAAATGAGGAGGCAAAGGAATATGTTCCAAGTTAGGGAACAGGACAAAATCCCAGAAAATGAACTAAATGAAACAGAAATGAGCAATCTATCTGACAGAGAGTTCAAACAAAGGGTCATAAGGATGCCCACCCATCTTGGGAGAATAATGGATGAACTCAGTGAGAATGTCAGCAAAGAAATGGAAGATATAAAAAAGAACCAATCAGAAATGAAGAATACAATACTGGAAATAAAAAATTCACGAGAGGGGCTTAAAAGCAGAGTAGAGGATACAGAACAGATCAGCAAGCTGGATGAAGGAGTAGAGGAAATCACCCAAGCTGAAGAGATAAAAGAAAGAAGAAAAAGAGTGAGAACAGTATAAGGGACCTCTGGGACAATATCAAGTGCATTAACATCCGTGTTATAGGTGTCCCAGAAGGAGAAGAGACAGACGAAGGGGCAGAGAATCTATTTGAAGAAATAATAGCTGAAAACTTCCCTAACCTAAGGAAGGAAGCAGACATCCAGGTACAGGACGCACAAAAAAGAAAAACCCAAAGAGGCCCACACAAAGACACATCATAAGTGAAATGTCCAGAATTAAAGATAAAAAGAGAATCGTAAAAACCACAAGAGAAAGACAAGTTACATACAAAGGAAACCCCATAAGGCCATCAGCTGACTTCTCAGCAGAAACCTTACAGGCTAGAAGAGAGTGGCATAATATATTTAAAGTGCTAAAAAGAAAAAACCTACAGCTAAGAACACTCTACCCTGCAGGATGGAGAGATAAAGAGTTCCCCAGACAAGCAACAATTAAAGGAGTTTGTCACCAAGAAACCAGTCCTGCAAGAAATGGTAAAGGGACTCATTTAAGGGGGAAAGAGAAGCTCACAAATAGGAAAAAATTATCTATTTCCATGATAAGAGGGTAATGATACAAACACACAAAAAAGAGGTTACACAAGATATCAAAAACATAAAATGTGGGAGAAGGGGAGTAAAAGAGTAGAGCTTTTAGAAAGAAGTCAAACTAAAGAGACCATCAACTTAATACAGATTGCTATATATGTAGGTTATTATATATGACCCTCATGGTAATCACAAACTAGAAACCTATAATAAATACACAAAAAACTAAGAGAAAGGAACCCAAACATAATACTAAAGAAAGTCATCAAATCACAAGGGAAGAGAGAAAGAGAAGAAGAAAGGAACAGAGAAGAACTACTAAAACACCAAAAAATGGCAGTAAGTACATACTTATCAATAGCTACTTTAAATGTCACTGGACTAAACGCTCCAATTAAAAGGCATAGGGTGGCTGATTGGATAAAAAAAAACAAGATCCATATATATGCTGCATCCAAGAGACACACTTCAGACCTAAAGACACTCACAAACTGAAAGTGAAAGGATGGAAAAAGATTCTCCATGCAAACGGCAATAAAAAGAAAGCTGGGGTAGCAATACTCATATCAGACAAAATAGACTTTAAAACAAAAACTGTAACAGGAGACAAAGAAGGGCACTACATAATGATCAAGGGAACAATCCAACAAGAGGATATACACTCATAAATATCTATACACCCGACATACGAGCACCTAATATACAAAGCAATTATTAACAGACATAAAAGAGAAATAGACAGTAACACAATAATAGTAGGAGACTTTAACACTCCACTTACACCAATGGATAGATCATCCAAACAGAAGATCCATAAGGAAACACTGGCCTTAAACGACACACTAGACCAGATGGACTTAGTAGATATATACAGAATGCTCCATCCAAAAACCGAAGAATACACATTCTTTTCAAATGCACGTGGAACATTCTCCAGGATTGATCACATATTAGGCCACAAAACAAGTCTCCATAAATTTAAGAAGACTGAAATAATACCAAGCATCTTTTCTGACCACAACATTATGAAACTAGAAATCAACTATAGGAAGAAAATCAGAAAAGCTACAAATACGTGGCGATTAAACAAAATGCTACTGAACAATGACTGGGTCAATGAAGAAATCAAAGAAGAATTCAAAAAACAAATGAAATGAAATGAAACAAATGAAAATGAAAATATGACATGCCAGAATTTAGGGGATACAGCAAAAGCAGTTCTAAGAGGGAGGTTTGTAGCAATACAGGCCTATCTCAACAAAAAGAAAAATCTCAAATAAACAATCTAACAGTGCACCTAAAGGAACTGGAAAAAGTGGAAAAGAAGAACAAACAAAGCCCCAAATAAGCAGAAGGAGGGAAATAATAAAAATCAGAGCAGAAATAAATGAAATAGAGACTAAAAAACAATAGAAAAAAATCAATGAAACCAAGAGCTGGTTCTTTGAAAAGATAAACAAAATTAACAAACCTTTAGCTAGACTCACCAAGAAAAAAAGAGAGAAGGCTCAAATAAGTAAAATCAGAAATGAAAGAGGAGACATTACAATGGACACCTTAGAAATACAAAAGATTATAAGAGAATACTATGAAAAGCTATATGCCAACAAACTGGATAATCTAGAAGAAATGGATAAATTCTTGGAGTCATACAACCTTCCAAAACTGAATCAAGAAGAAATAGAGAATTTGAATAGACCAATCACCAGTAAGGAGATCAAAACACTAATCAAAAACCTCCCAAAAAATAAAAGTCCAGGACCAGATGGCTTCCCTGGTGAATTCTACCAAACATTCAACGAAGACTTACTACCTTTGCTTCTCAGACTCTTTCAAAAAATTGGGGAGGAGAGGAAGCTTCCTAACTCATTCTACAAAGCGAACATTACCCTGATACCAAAACCAGACAAGGACAGCACAATAAAAGAAAATTACAGGCCAATATCACTGATGAACATTGATGCAAAAATCCTCGACAAAATACTAGCAAATTTCATACAACAATGCATTAAAAAGATCATACACCATGACCAAGTGGGATTTATTCCAGGGACACAGGGATGGTTCAGCATCTGCAAATTAATCAATGTGATACACCACATTAAAAAATGAGGAATAAAAACCACATGATCATCTCAACAGATGCAGAGAAAGCATTTGACAAGATCCAACATCCATTTATGATAAAAACTCTGAATAAAATGAGTATAGAAGGAAAGCACCTCAACATAATAAATGCCATATATGAAAAACCCACAGCCAACATCATACTCAATGGGGAAAAACTGAAAGCCAACCCTCTGAGAACAGGAACAAGACAAAGGTGCCCACTCTCACCTCTCTTATTCAACACAGTACTGGAGGTTTTGGCCAGAGCAATTAGGCAAGAAAAATGAATCCAAATAGGCAATGAAGAAGTGAAACTCTCGCTGTTTGCAGACAACATGATTTTATATATAGAAAACCCGAAAGAATCCATTGGAAAACTATAGAAATAATCAATAACTACAGCAAAGTTGCAGGGTACAAAATCAACTTACAAAAAAGAGTTGCATTTCTATACTCTAATAACAAACTAACAGAAAGAGAACTCAAGAAGACAATCTCATCTACAATTGCAATGAAAAGAATAAAATATCTAGGAATAAATTTAACCAAGGTGGTGAAAGACCTACACAATGAAACTATAAGACATTATTGAAAGAAATTGATGATGACATAAAGAAATGGAAAGATATTCCATGCACATGGATTGGAAGAATAAACATAGTCCAAATGCCCACACTACCTAAAGCAACCTACAGATTCAATGCAATCCCAATCAGAATCCCAATGACATTCTTCACGGAATAGAACAAAGAATCCTAAAACTCATATGGGGCAACAAAAGACCCCAAAGAGCTAAAGCAATCCTGAGAAAAAGAACAAAGCTGGAGGCATCACAATCCCTGACTTCAAAATATACTACAAAGCTATAGTAATCAAACACCATGGTAGTGATACATAAACAGACACACAGATCAATGGAATAGAACTGAAAGCCCAGAAATAAAACCACACATCTATGGACAGCTAGTCTTTGACAAAGGAGCTAAGAACATACAATGGAGAAAGGAAAGTCTCTTCAATAAATGGTGTTGGGAAAACTGGACAGCCACATGCAGAAGAATGAAAGTAGACCATTATCTTTTGCCATACACAAAACTTAACTCAAAATGGATCAAAGACTTGAAGATAAGACCCGAAATCATAAAACTCCTAGAAGAAAATATAGGCAGTACACTCTTTGACATGGGTCTTAGAAGGATCTTTTCGAATACTGTGTCTACTCAGACAATGGAAACAAAAAATAAACAAGTGGGACTTCATCAGACTAAAGAGCTTCTGCAAGGCAAAGGAAAATAGGAACAAAACAAAAAGACAACCCACGAACTTGGAGAAAATAATTACAAATCATATATCTGACAAGGGGTTATTCTCCAAAATATATAAAGAACTCACACAACTGAATAACAAAAGCAAACAACCCGATCAAAAAATGGGCAGGGGATATGAACAGACAGTTTTGCAAAGAAGATATACAGACAGCGAATAGGCACATAAGAAGATGTTTAACATCACTAATCATCAGGAAAATGCACATCAAAACTATACTAAGATATCACTTCACACCCGTTAGAATGGCTATAATCACCAAGACAAAAAATAACAAACGTTGGAAAGGATGTGGAGAAAACGGACCCTCATACACTGCTGGCAGGAATGCAAACTGGTACAGCCACTATGGAAAACAGTATGGAGATTTCTCAAAAAATTAAAAATAGAAATACCATATGACCCAGCTATCCCACTACTGGATATTTATCCAAAGAACTTAACATCAACAATTCAAAGAGACTTTATGCACACCTATGTTCATTGCAGCGTTCTTCACTATAGCCAAGAAGTGGAAGCAACCCAAGTGCCCATCAACTGATGATTGGATAAAGAAGATGTGGTATACATACATACAATGGAATACTACTCAGCCATAAAAAAAGACAAAACCATCCGATTCGCAACAATATGGATGGACCTTGAGGGTATTATGTGAAGCGAAATAAGCCAGACAGAGAAAGACAAGCACCATATGATTTCACTCACATGTGGAAGATAAACTAACACACGACACACAGACAAAGACAACAGTTTAGTGGTTACCAGAAGGTAAGGGGGTTGGGGGGTGGCACAAGGGATGAAGGGGAGCATTTGTATGGGGACTGACAAATAATAATGTACAACTGAAATTTCACAGTGTTATAAACTATTATGACCTCAATAAAATAAAAAAAATAAAGTAAAAACTGCACTACTTTCCCAACTGTCCAAGCATGGATGAACAAAATACGGTATATACAAGCAACGGAATAATATTCAGTTTTAAAAAGGAAGGAAATTCTGACACATGCCACAACAAGGCGAACTTTGAGGACGTTATGCTAAGTGAAATAAGCCAGTGACAAAAGGACAAATATTGTAGGATTCCACTTACATGAGGTCTCTAGAGTAGTCAAATTTATAGAGGCAGAAAGTAGAATGGTGGGTGCCAGAGGCTGGAGGGAGGAATGGGGAGTTAGTGTTTAATGGATGCAGAGTTTCAGTTTGGGAAGACAAAAAGGTCTGGAGACGGATGGTGGTGATGGTTGCACAGCAATGAGAATGTGCTTAATGCCTCTGAGCTGTACATTTACAAATGGTAAAAGAAAAGAAACACTTCGAATTGTTTTGTGTTATAACACATGATCACAGTTTTTCTTTTAAATTATGTTTGCAGCAGTTGTGCCTGTTCTAAAAGTTCTCAAAGTAGTCGATTTAAAAGTTTCATTTTACCTTTTAGAACAACAACAACAACAAGGTAATTTCTAGAATCAAGGGGTGGCTAACCTCTGCCCTTGGCCATGAACCCAGCCCTCTTCACTACCCATGGGGTCTGCCCGAAAGCTCTGCCGTGTGTCACCCCACTCTCCAGCCGCCTCCCTCCCTCCCCTGTCAGCCCTTCACCCTCCATAGGGCAGTCTTCCTCATGCTCAGTGACTCACTTGCACTGTTGATGGATCCACGGAAGCCTTACCTTAGCATTTCTTTTCTCCACCATCACGATGGCCTTCTTCAGTCCCACTTCATGTGCTACTCAAACCAGATGATCAGACCTGTCTACACCTCGCCTGTCTCTTCCCTGCTCTGCCTTTGCCTACAGGATCCCCAACTCTGGAAGGTGCCGCCTCTGTCTCCCATCACCCAAACCCCACTCTTTTAGAGCCTAGATCAGTCGCCACTTCCTCCAAGAAGCTTTCCCTGTTCCTCTTTCTCCATTGCAGGGATGGACAAGCTACAGCCCGTGGCCAAATCCAGCCTGCCGCCTGTTTTGATAAAATAGTTTTATTGGGACACAGCCTGCCTGTTTATTTATCCGCTGTCTGTGGCCACATGTCCTACAAAGTCTGCGAGATAATAGATAGTTCTGCAATTGAAAGTAAAATTCAAACACCCTCTTGACTGCACGCAAGTGCATTAAGTGTTCAGCACGTTTAAGGATAATCTCTAAGCCTGCACGAACACCATTAGCTTGTACACGTGGTTGAGTAAACAAAACAGGCACAAAGGCACAATCTGCCAAAAAAAACAAAGTTTACATGCGGCAGAGTCTACAGTGGCCCCCAAACGCTAGCAGGATCTCCAGTCCCTCTGCCCGCGCTCCAGGACCAGCACCTGCCAGGTGTCTCGACACAGATACCCTGTACTTGTACCTTGTCAGCATCAGCTGCTCAAGAGGGACTCCTGATCAGCCCTGGGTGCTGGAGGCCCAGCCCAGGATGGCCCACCTCCAGTCAAGGTCTCTTAGGAGAATCTGTGACATCAAATTCCAGTCACAGCACAAGACAGTGAGCCAGGCTCTGTCTTCAGAGTTCATGCTGTACTAGACCTGCTGTCATCAGAAGTGCAGGCTACTGTGATATCACAGAATTATAGCTCAAGGAAGCAGAACACGTACATTTATATCACAGTCACTAGAGAGGTAACCTCAGTGAGGCTAGACTTATCAAGGACTGGATAAACTGCATCTTTTGAGATTATCCATCTCACTTTGTTCTGATTCCAAACCTGCTGTTGAATAATTCAACTCCCCAGATATCCTGATATTAAAGGGGGTGACGTAGTCTTTCATGCATTTGGTTAGCAAGTGCATTGATAAACCCAGAGCTGAGGGCCAGGTCCCAGGGCCCCTGGTCGACCCAGGTACTGCCACTCCCTGGGTGCTGGTACGACCTCCATATGAGAGGGCATCTTCACCACATCTCCCACCACAATGCACTAACTGGCCAACACTATGCACTAAATGGTCAACAGCATGTTAAATTAGTTCGTTCTAAATAAGAACAAATGGGTTCTGATTACCACTGAAATAAGGCACAATCACTCTCCTGAGCCCACAGAACCCATTTGTTATATACTTGTTGATTGATTAAAATGATAAAAAGTTATGAAATAAACAGCTAAAGGTGCCTGGCAGTTTTCATTTTGTTTGTTTGCTTAATGCTGGTTAATTGCTAACACCTGCTGGCATCAGTGTCTGCTATCTCTTAAACGCTTCCATTTCTATGGAATTCACATTTCTAGGTACTGGAGTCTCTATGTGTATGTACTATCAGAAGACAAACATTCCAGAAGGTAAATGTGCATTGACTTATATCATACTGATTTTCAAAGAAATATCTCCGCACTATCTTTTCAGTTTCCATAACAAACAACAAGATTTCACAGCTTAGATCTATCAGCCAATGATTATAAATTCCAAAAAACTCCAGATTAGCCTTTGAACTTGACAACAAAGGAAAAAAAGCTATTACCATTTGTTTCATACTTTTCTGTTTATAATTTACTAAAGATAGTACAATAGAACTAGGTTTCAGAAGCAGCATCTGGGTAAGAACTGCAGTTAGCACACTAACAAAAAATGAAAGTTAGAATAAAAACATCAAAGATGTTAATGTTAAAACTAAGTCTAGTGCTTAGAAAAACAGTTGTATAAACTAAAGTAAAAAATGATAATGTTTTTGGGAAAAAATAAAGCTCTAATCCATAACATAATTTAACAAAAAACTTAAAGTATGGGTGGATCTGATGGCAAAAGCAAGAACTTCTTTACGTGCAAACAAAATCCTAGTAATTAGTGAACAATACAAAAAGAAAAATCAGGAGTATAATCACTTACTGAGTAGGAAGTAGAGAGATTTGGGTTTTATAAATCTACAATATAAAAATATGTTTTGTAAGACCAACTCTTAACTGAAATAAGGAGAAAATCATATAGAACACTACAAGGGGGTGTGGCATAGGAGAATCTGAAATGTACTAAAAGCATTTTACTTTATTTTTATATTTTTATTACTTGGCATAAGGCACAATAAACCTTTTGTCTTCCAAGTGCACACCTTCAGTCTTTGCCTCGTTTGAGGGTGGGCTGCATTCTGTACGCTCCCACAATCACTTCTAGCACACATCTCCTTGACTCTCTATACGGAGATTTCTTCATCATCAACTGCATCAAAGTGATCCAGGGCACTTTCATAAATATATGGGTGACTATTTCTGAGATATGAAACATATATGTATTGATCCTCAGACATTATTCTCATATAAAATAACATTTGTTTTAATATCCCTATATATGAGATCTTTCCTCAAGCAGAATGTTCAGTTTCAGAGAGCAATCTAGAATGGAGATTCATACAGGTTCATGATGAAAACCAGCATGCAGGACCATTTCAAAGATAGATCAGAATGCTGCAGCCAGCTGAGTTTCAGAAATACCAAAAAAGCTTGAAAAAGATACTTTAAAAAAAATTTTGCCTATAAAATTAAATACCTGTGTTTTATGGACTCAAAGTGGTTAAAAAAATTTGTTTATGTGTGTGTGAGTCCAAAGAGAATTCTAAAATGTGTCAGTACATCTCTGTCAATATATACTATGCTACATAAGGCAAGCTGGATGGGCCAAATTCACCCCAACAAAGAACGGAAGGACAGGTCACAGCCTGATGCCCCAGCCCACAGGTTACTGGCCCATCAAGTCTTCACCCTGCTCACGCGGCCTCTTGGGAAAGCTCAATGCTTGGTGTCTAATTCCTACTGCTGGCATTCCTCCAGGAAAGGGCTCTGATGTGGGTCAACAGCAAGACAAAGGACCACAGGAAGAGAACGTCTGAATAGAAGGAGCAAGAAGGTATTTAGAAATGGACAACTGCTAAGCCTTTGGGTTCAGGCCAAGCCCCAGCTAGTAATAGAGAGTGTGCCTCCTTAAAGTATTCCAGCAGATAGTACAAGGAGATGAACCAAGTGCCAGCACGGGCCGTCCTGAGCCGCAATACCAGCAGCCTTGCAGCACCACCCAGGCAGCCAGCATCTGCATCTCTAGGGGCACGCATGTCCACCTCTCCTTAACAATCCACCAGACAGGATTTTAAAATAATGTTTGCACAACATCACCTATACAATATTCTTGCCAAAAAGGTTTGACCTAAATCTAATATTGAGGAAACTCAGAAAAATCCAAGTTGTGGCAACTCTAAGAGTGAATGCCCTGGGCTCTTCAGAAATGTCAGTGTCGTGAGAGAGAAGGAAAACACAAACACTGTTCTAGGTGAAAGTAGACTAGGTAGACATGGCAGCTAAAGACATCACATGGCCCTCCTCTGAATCCTGGCTTGGAAACAACCCGGCTACAGAGGATATTCTGATACAGGTGGGAAGTTTTGAATATTATTGCATCAAAGTTAATGGGTGTGATATAACATTATGGTTATGCAGGTAAACTTCCTTATTGGGAGATATGTGATAAAGTACTCATGAAAGAACCAGCATGATCTAAAACTTGAACATGATTTGGAAAACGCGTGCTATGACAGATAGATAGACAGATGGATAGTTGATTGATAGACAGATGAGACATAGACAGATGATTGATAGATAGAAAGATGGTAGAGAGCTAGATTTGAGTAGATAAAGACAGACAGACAGACATAGATAACACATGAATGTGGCAAATGTGAGTCTAGGTGAAGCGTCTATTAGTATTCATTGCACTATTCTTTCTACATTTTCTATAAGTTTGAAATTTTTCAAAATAACTTGGGGAAAATGCTTGTAGTGCTCTAGCATCTGAAACGAAACAGCTATAGAACGTTTGGCTATACAATAATACAACATCAATTTAAAGTTGAAATAAAAATTTTAAAAGTGCTTTCTACAAAATCTCTGTATACATATAGCTAGATATATGAAAATAAATCAAATTGTTTCACACAAGTCTATAATATTTTAGCTGCATTCCATAAAGAGATCATCACAAACATGAATTATATATCACACTCCTGGCCAATGTAAGCACCTAATGAGTATCCCACACATTTTGGCACTTTGCTGAAAGCAGTTTCACACTTTATTATGCAATGTCCTGTGCTGTTTCTAATATTTTCTAAATTACGTTCCAAGAAGACTCAAGGGCAGAAACTCTGGATTGTTATTTCTTTTGTATCTGCTACAATGTAGATCACTAAAGAAGGTTAACAAAATATTTGTTAAGGTGAAAACTGCAGCTTCCTAAATGCTTCCATAGATAATGATCAATTTACAAAAATTAAAGAAAATTCACATTTTCCATGGCCAGTGGGTTTGAGACTCACACTGAATTCAGTTTCAGTTGTTAAAAACATGGACGTGAGAAGGGAGCTGAGCACCCCTTGGTCTGTGTGTAGGTCTCAGTGCCTCCCAGGGCAGAGGTGGAGTGTGCCTTTCCACCCAGACAGCCCCACCTCTGCTCACAAGAGCCCCCTGTCCTTCCCCTTCCTCCAGGGGACCCTTCCTTTGGGATTCTACATGTGCTGCCAAAACCACATCTGCTACTTTGAGGTAAAGCTGTGTTGTAAATGCTCCCTCCCTCACTAGTCAATTCTATACCATCAATGGTGCTAGCTGATTGAATATTAAAACTGTGAAAGTCTTCAGCTTTATGTACATATGTATTCAGTGCATATTTTTCTATTATGCCATAAAAGTATATAGCACGCCCATTAAGATGGTTACTATTATTAAAAAAAAAAAAAAGAAAAGGAAGTGTTGGCGAGGATGTGGAGAAATTGGAACCGCTGTGACTGTTGGTGGGAATGTAAAATAGTTACAGCCACTATGGAAGATAGTATGGTGGTTACTCACAAAATTAAACAAAGAATTACCATATGATCCAATAATTCTACTTCTGCATATATACCCAAAAGAACTGAAAGCAGGATCTAGAAGAGATATGTGTACACCCATGTTCAAAGCAGCATTATTAACAACAGCTAAAATGTGGAAGCAACCCAAGTGTCCACTGAGAGATAAATGGATTACCAAAATGTGATATATACATACGATGGGATATTATTCAGCCTTACAAAGGAAGGAGATTCTCACACCTGCTGCAACATGAATGAACCTTGAGGACACTGTGCTGAGTGAAATTAGCCAGTCACAAAAGGACAAATACTGTATGATTCCACTTATAGGAAGTCTCTGGAGAATGGTGGGTGCCAGAGGCTGGGGAAGGTGGAATGAGGAGTTAGTGTTTAATGGGGACAGAGTTTCAGTTTGGGGAAGATGAAAAAGTCCTGGAGATGGATGGTGGTGATGGTTTCATAACAATGTGGATGTACTTAATACCACTGAACTGTATGCTAAAAAATGGTTAAGAGAATAAATTTTATGTTATGTATTTTTATCACAGTTAAAAAAGAACTTATGTATACAAGAACACAGTAAGTGACTTGTGGTTTCTAGGTACTTTCTTGTATTCAGAAATGTAGAATCATTGTTCTTTGCTACTCATCACCTAAAACATGCCTAAAGAACAAAAGAAAGTTACATTAGCAAGGAAATAATTTGGAAAATTTACTCCTTTTTTAAAAAGCAGACAAGGAAAGGGGGAAGAGAGAGGAGAAAAATCTATCACAAAGAGGCCACAATCATACAAAAAGCATAAAAAAGCAGATGTATCAGAAAAGCAAATAATAATGAAAAACATTCAAGCTGAATAGTTAATAGATGTAAGCCAATGAACCAGAGACAAAAACTTCTTCATTTCATCAACAGCAGGAAAAAATAACATAATTCATGCATTAAAACTTTGATTCTTCATAAAGTCATCTCAATATGTATCTTTTAATTACAAAGGACAGACTCTTGGAAAATATCTGATTCTGCCAGAGAACACCAAATCCCCACGTCCAAGTGTGGAAAATCAGGGACAAAGCTACATTTTAGAACCACTGAAAAGTACCTGAAATGGTTGCTGCTGGGGTGAAAAAGAGGCAGAAACCAGGAGGAAGCTGGGTTGCTATAACAAAAGGAGTACCAGTCTGCCCATCCTTTCCTGTCACAACCTTTACCTGAAAGGAGATACTGAAGGGAAGGGAGGGAAAAAGCAGAATCATTTGTAAGCTTTTTCAAAGTTGATCAATATTTGTATTTCACACTCTGATGGTGAGACCTCACTGAGAGGGGACATGACTGAGTGGCCCCCGTGTGATTTCAGATGAACACAGTTGAACACATGGTTATTTGTCACCGTTAGTGACTCACAAGCGGGCTGGAATGAATAAAACTAGGACCTCAGCACTGAAAAGCTTTGTTTTAAGTCTGGTTTGACTCTTCACTTCAACAAGGCATATTTAATTGCTGGCAGGTAACAAGTTTAGGCACGACAGGCGTCTGCATTGGACAGTTACAGGCATGAGCCCAGCAGGGAGGGGATGCTGGCGCTGCAGGCGACTTGGGAGGACATAAGCGGGGGAGGAGGGAATGAGAATCACACACACACACACTGAAAATGTATAATCTCTTAAAAACACATTTTGATCTGATAAAGCAGAACAGAAGGACAAGTTAACCTGCATATCCATGATAATGCACTTAGAGCTAAGCAAATGAGAGTCTTTCAAGAAGAATTATCTGCTTTTGGTCCAGGATATTTGAATGGAACATACCCTTATATTAAATTAACTCAAAGTGAAACAGCATTTCACATCTTAAAAGCTCACAAGGGGAAATACAAGAAAACAAAAACTGGTTCATCTGGATAAATACATTTAGAAGGCTAATTAGAAACAAACCTATATCATCATAAATAATAAAAACTAAACCTTAATATTTATCAGTACTCTGGAAAAAAGGTATACTTTTAGAAAAATAAGCAAAATGGTAAATTTTATGTTCTGTATATTTTACCACAATTAATTTTTTTTTTAAAAATCAAGTACATTAACTCTGTAATCAAATGAGCTTGAATAAAATGTACAAACATTTCTCATTCTTTCAGGAACCTTCAATGTAATTTCTAGTCAAAATGCCTAAAATGGCTGACATTGGCTAAATGTCTTGGCCTTAGGGAATCCAGTTCTGTTAGGAGGTACTGAAGCCTTTAACTTTGACCCAGAAGGAGGGAACCATACTGTGACAGTGGGAATTTCGGCATTCAGCGGGCTGAAGAGTAATCAGCAATGCTTGGGGAAGAAGGAGACTTTGAACTCTGAGGTCCTCTGAGTGATGTCCATGCTGAGGGCATGTGCAGAGGCCTCTGCCTGAAGTTTATTGGGGGGGCCAAGTCATCAAAAGTTGACAGAGATAGGACATCAGCATCATGGCAGAGTGAGCTTCCCCCATTGAAGCTCTCCCCACTAAGACACAACAAAAAAGACATTCATATTCCAACAGAAGCTATTCACACAACACGGGACATCTGAGGCACCCAGGCAGCCGTACACTCGAAGATTGAGGTGCTGGAATCCCCAGAGTAAGTGGAAGAAGGTAAGAGGAGCTCCCTTCCTTTCCCAAGGACTGCGACCCAGAGACTGAGACCCCGTGGCTCTCAGAGGAGGGGGAGGGACGGCTCGCCATGTGAAAAATGGCACTCTCCAAGACCCCTCACAGCCTGAGGGGATCCCCCTATGGAGGGAGAGGAACTGTTGTGAGGGTAGTTTCAACAACCTACCCCCTCAGGAGAGCAGAGAGCGACAGCCAGGCAAGAAACCTCGGAGATCCGGGAGGCGAAAGTAAGAGCCCCTCTCCCACCTGGCCCACCCAACTGGCACTTCAGCACAGTGGCGGTTCAGCTCAGCCCTGTCCCCAGAGGCAGTGGCCCCCAGGTGCCTGGGCCCCACCAGCAGGGGCAGCGTGACCGCGTCCCACCCCCACAGACAGCAGCCCCCAGGTGCCCGGGCCTGACCAGCAGTGGGGTGAGCCTGCGCCCCCACACCAGAGGAAGCGGCAGCTCAGGCCCCACCATGCCACAGCCCCAGCTGCTCCAGCTGGACCAGGCCACGGCCCCAGCTTCCCCAGCTCCACCGTGCCACGGCCCCAGCTCCTTTGGCTTGACCGCCCTCCCTCCCCCTGGCTCCAGCTGCTGCAGCTTGGCCTGTGCTCAGGCTCCAGTTGACTTGGCGCTCGTAACTTCAGCCCACCGCACTCCAGTTCCAGCTTCTTTGGCCCAGCACACTCTGGTTCCAGCTTCTTTTGCCTAGCGCACTCCAGTTCCAGCTTCTTCGGCCCAGTGGTGCTCCAGTTCCTGCTTCTTTGGCCCAGCAGCACTTCAGCTGTAGCTGCTTCAACTCACCCGCACCCAAACCCCAGCTGCTTCAGCCCAGCTGCACTCTAGTCACAGCTGTTCCCACGCTTCCCCCCTAGCAGCCTCCACTCAGCCACGCCTCAGATCAGCCAGAGGCCGAGAAGAATGCCTGCGGATTGAGGCTGGCCACAATACACAGCCCTTGACCCCCACCCAGCAGCAGCAAGAGGAAACTGAGACCATATATTTTCACTGTGAGGAAAAGTAAGCCAACACTGACAGGCACCATGCAAGAATATATTAAATCTCCAGACCAAAAGGAAAATGACAAGCACCCAGAAGTCAACCCGGAAAGCACAGAAATGTATAACCTTAATGAGAATTCAAAATAGCCATCATAAAAAAGCTTAATGAAATACAAGAAAACATAGACAATTCAATGAAATCAGGAGTTTCTTCACAAAAGAGATTGAAACTATAAAAAAAAAATCAGAAATCTTAGAGATGAAAAACACAATAGAGGAGATAAAGACAAATCTGGAAGCCTTAAGCATCAGAGCTGACAATATGGAGGAAAGAATTAGCAATATTGAGGACAGCAATGCAGAAATGCTCCAGAGGGAGGAAGGAAGAGAACTAAGACTAAAAAGAAGTGAAGAACCTCTCCGAGAAATATCCGACTCAATTAGGAAATCCAACATAAGGATTATAGGTATTCCAGAAGGAGAAGAGAGGGAAAAAGAAGCAGAGAACTTATTCAAAGAAATAATATCCGAGAACTTCCCAAACCTGGGGAAGGAGCTGGAAATACTAGTGAATGAAATAAATAGATCTCCTAAATATATCAACACGAAAAGACCCTCTCCAAGGCATATAGTAGTAAAGCTGACAAAAGTCAACGACAAAGAAAAAATATTAAAGGCAGCTAGACAAAAAAAAAAATAACATACAAAGGATTTCCTATCAGGATCTCAGCTGATTTCTCAACAGAAACTTTACAGGCTAGGAGAGAGTGGAATGATATATTCAAAATTCTGAAGGACAAAAACTTTCAGCCAAGAATACTCTATCCAGCAAAAATATCCTTCAGATGTGATGGAGAAATAGTAACTATCCCAGATAAACAAAAGCTAAGGGAGTTCATTGCCACAAGACCCCCACTACAAGAAGTGCTCAAGAAGGCCCTCGTCCCTGAGGAAAAAAAGAGAAAGGGGATTCAAAGTTTTGAACAAGGAGGAAAAGAGGTCGACAAAACCAGAAAAATTGCAGTCCTCTATCAAAATAGATTAGCAAACACTTAATTATAAAACCAAAGATCAAGGGAAGGGAAGCACCAAGCATAAATATAACCTCATCATGTTAAACACGAACTCACAACACAAGAAGGAATAAGATGTGACAACAACAACGTAGCAGGGGAAGAAGAAAGGGATCGAATCAACTTAGTCTAAGGGAATAAGAGGCCATCAAAAAATGGACTCTCACATCCACGAGATTTTTTACACAAACCTCATGGTAACCACTAACCAAATAATCAGAACAGAATCACACACGATAAAGAAAGAGAAAACTAAGAGAACCCCCATACAGAACTACCAAACTAAATTGGTAGTCCGAAACACATGGGACGAGAAACAAAAGAAATGCAAAAGAACTGGAAAAAGAGCAATAAAATAACAACAACAAGCCCTCATATATCAATAATTACCCTAAATGTAAATGGACTGAACTCTCCAATCAAAAGACACAGAGTGGTGGGATGGATTAAAAAACAAGACCCAACAATACGCTGCCTCCAGGAAACACATCTCAGCTCTAAAGACAAACACAGGCTCAGAGTGAAAGGATGGAAGACAATACTCCAAGCTAATGGCAAACAAAAGAAAGCAGGTGTTGCCATACTTATATCAGACAAAGCTGACTTCAAGATAAAACAGGTAATGAGAGACAAAGAGGGGCAATGTATAATGATAAAAGGGACACTCCACCAAAAAGACTTATCACTTTTAAATATATATGCACCCAATACAGGAGCACCAAGGTACATAAAGCAACTATTAACAAACCTAAAAGGAGATATTAACAACAATACAATAATAGTGGGGGATCTTACCACCCCACTCTCATCAATGGACAGATCATCCAGACAGAAAATAAATAAGGAAATAATGGACCTAAATGAAAAACTAGATGAGATGGACTTAATAGACATATACAGAGCACTCCATCCAAACACAGAATATTACACATTCTTCTCAAGTGCACATGGAACATTCTCAAGAATACATCATATGTTGGGAAACAAGGCATGCTGATATAAATTTAAGAAGATTGAAATCATAACAAGCATTTTTTCAGACCATAATGCCATGAAGTTAAAAATCAACTACAAGGAGAAAACCGGGAAAGTGACAAAGCTGTGGAGACTCAACAACATGCTACTAAACAACCAATGGATCATTAATGAAATTAAAGGAGAAGTCAAAGCATATCTGCAGACTAATGAAAATGAAAATACACTGTACCAACTCATATGGGATGCAGCAAAAGCGGTCCTGAGAGGGAAACTCATAGCAATACAGGCCCACCTTAACAAACAAGAAAAAGTCCAAATAAGCAACCTCAAAGTATGCCTAACAGAATTAGAAAAAGAAGAACAAACTAAGCCTAAAGTCAGAGGAAGGAGGGAAATAATAAAAATCAGAGCAGAAATAAATGAAATTGAAATTAAAAAAACAGTAGAAAGGATCAATGAAACAAAGAGCTGGTTCTTTGAGAAGATAAACAAAATTGACAAACCCTTAGCCAGACTCACCAAGAAAAAAGAGAGAAGGCTCAAATAAATAAAATTAGAAATGAAAAAGGAAAAATTACAACAGATACCACAGAAATACAAAAGATTATAAGAGAATACTATGAAAAACTATATGCCAACAAATTGGACAATCTAGAAGAAATGGATAAATTCCTGGACTCATACAACCTCCCAAAACTGAATCAAGAAGAAATAGAGAACCTGAATAGACCAATCACAAGTAAAGAGATTGAAACAATAATCAAAAACCTCCCAAAAAGAGTGACGTCAGCATCATGGCGGAGTGAGCTTTCCCGTGAATTCTTCCCCCACAAAATACAACAAAAGTAACAGCCACAGACAAACAACGGAATCCCAGACAGTCAAAAGCTGGAGCGGAGGGATCCACACTGCCGCACATCTGAGAGCGGAACGTGCTGGGCCCCCGGAGGAAGTGGGGAGAGGTAAGGAGAACTCCGCTCCCTCCCCATCAGATCAGCGATCCGGTCCGCGCGGCTCCCAGAGAGGGGGGAGGGGCGGCCCTCGGCGGGAAACTGCAGCTCTTCGGGCGCTCTCAACCAGTGGGAAACTCCCGCACAGAGGGCTCAGAGGAGCCACAGGGCTACCATCAACATCTGAGCAACCCAGAGAGCGGATAAAGAGGGGCAAACGAGAAGCCTCCCACGTCAGGGACCCAGAGGGCAAAAGAGAGAGCTCCCCCCTCCCCACAACCCGGAGTCTGCAGCTCGACCAGATCTAGCGGTCCGAGGCAGACCTGAATAAATTGGACTGGACCCGTGGATCGCAGTGGGGAAAAGAAACAAAACAAAACAAAACAAAACTGCGGATCGCAGCAGAAAAACTGGGGCAGAGCGCAGGGGGCTTAGACTACACAGCCCTTCACCACCACACAGTGGCGGCAGGTGGAAAGTGCAACCAGAGACTTCCAGGATGAGGAAAACCAAAACCAACACAGGAACCACAATGCAAAAATATATGAAATCACCAGACCAGAAACAAAATGACAAGCAACCAGAAATCAACCCCGAAGACACAGAAATCCATAAACTAAATGACAGAGATTTCAAAATAGCTATCATAAAAACACTCAACGAAATACGAGACAACACAGACAAACAATTCAATGAGATTAGGAGTTTCTTCACAAAAGAGATTGAAATCATAAAGAAAAACCTATCAGGGCTGATGGAGATGAAGAACACAATGGAGGAGATAAAGGAGAATCTGGAATCTTTAAAGAACAGAGCTGACAATATGGAGGAAAGAATTAGTACCTTAGAGGATAGGAATACAGATATACTCCAGATGGAAGAAGAGAGAGAACTAAGACTAAAAAGAAATGAAGAAAGACTCCGAGAAATATCGGACTCTATTAGAAAATGTAACATAAGAATTATAGGTATTCCTGAGGGAGAGGAGAGGGAAAGAGGAACAGAGAGCCTATTCAAGGAAATAATAGCTGAAAATTTCCCAAATCTGGGGAAGGAGCAGGAAATACCAGTAAGCGAAGCCAACAGGACTCCTATATATATTAACAGACAAAGGCCTTCACCACGACACCTAGTGGTAAGGCTAGCCAGGGTCAACGACAAAGAAACAATATTAAGGGCAGCTAGACAAAAACAAAAAATAACATACAAAGGAACTCCCATCAGGCTCTCAGCGGATTTCTCAACAGAAACTTTTCAGGCTAGAAGAGACTGGAATGATATATTCAAAATACTAAAAGACAAAAACTTTCAGCCAAGAATACTCTATCCAGCAAAAATATCCTTCAAATATGATGGAGAAATAGTAACTCTCCCAGATAAACAAAAGCTAAGGGAGTTCATGGCCACGAGACCGCCACTACAAGAAATACTCAAGAAGGCCCTCAGGCCCGAAAACAAGAAGAGAAAGGGAACACAAAGCTTGGAGTAAGGAGAAAAGTAGGCAGACAAAATCAGAGAAATAGTAGATCTTTACCGGAATAGGTTAGCAACCACTTAAATACTAAACTCAAAGATCAAAGGAAGAAATTCACCAAAAATAAATTTAACCTCATCACTGTAAACACACAGCCACAACACAAGATAGAATAAGGTATAACAAGAGCAACTTAGAAGGGGAAGAGGAAAGTGACTGAATTGACTTAGTATAAGGAAATAGGAGGCTATCAGATAATGGACTATCTCATACAGAAGATTTTTTGCCCAAACCTCAAGGTAACCACTAAACAAATAATCAAATTAAAACCACATATGATAAACAAAGAGAAAACTAGAAGAATCATAAGACAGAACAACCAAACTGAATTGGCAGTCCAAAACAAATGGGACAAGAAACAAAGGAAATGCAAAAGAACCAGAAAATAAGTGACAAAACAGCAACATTCAACCCTCATATTTCAATAATTACCCTAAATGTAAATGGATTCAACTCTCCAATCAAAAGATACAGAGTGGCAGGATGGATTAAAAAGCAAGACCCAACAATATGCTGCCTTCAGGAAACACATCTTAGCACTAAAGACAAGCACAGGCTCAGAGTGAAAGGATGGAAGACAATACTCCAAGCTAATGGCAAACAAAAGAAAGCAGGTGTTGCCATACTCATATCAGACAAAGTAGACTTCAAGATAAAACAGGTTAAGAAAGACAAAGAAGGGAAATATATAATGATAAAAGGGACACTCCATCAAGAAGACATATCACTTATAAATATATATGCACCCAACATAGGAGCACCAATGTACATAAAACAACTATTAACAAACCTAAAAGGAGAAATCAACAACAACACAATAATAGTAGGGGATCTTAACACCCCACTTACAGCAATGGATAGATCATCCAGACAAAAAGTTAATAAAGAAATATTAGACTTAAATGAAAAACTGGACGAGATGGACCTAGTAGACATATACAGAGCACTCCACCCAAAAACAGCTGACTACACATTCTTCTCAAGCGCGCATGGAACATTCTCTAGGATAGACCATATGTTGGGAAACAAAGCAAGCCTCAATAAATTTAAGAGGATTGAAATCATAACAAGCATCTTTTCAGACCATAAGGCTATGAAACTGGAAATGAACCAGGAAAAAAAAGCTGGGAAAGTGACAAAAATGTGGAGATTAAACAACATGCTACTGAACAACCAATGGATCATTGATGAAATTAAAGGAGAAATCAAAAACTATCTGGAAACAAACGAAAATGATAACATGCCATATCAAACCATATGGGATGCAGCAAAAGCGGTCCTGAGAGGGAAACTCATAGCGATACAAGCCCACCTTAACAAACAAGAAAAAGCCCTAATAGGCAACCTTAAATTACACCTAACAGAACTAGAAAAAGAAGAACAAACAAAGCCCAAAGCCAGCAGAAGGAGAGAAATAATAAAAATCAGAGCAGAAATAAATGATATTGAGACCAAAAAAACAGTAGAAAGGATTAATGAAACAAAGAGTTGGTTCTTCGAGAAGATAAACAAAATAGACAAACCCTTAGCCAGGCTAACTAAGAAAAAAAGAGAAAAGGCTCAAGTAAATAAAATTAGAAATGAAAGAGGAGAAATTACAACGGATACCATGGAAATACAGAGGATTATAAGAGAATACTATGAGAAATTATATGCCAACAAATCGGACAATCTAGAAGAAATGGATAAATTCTTGGACTTATACAACCTCCCAAAATTGAACCAAGAAGAAATGGAGAATCTGAATAGACCAATCACAAGTAAAGAGATTGAAATAGTAATCAAAAACCTCCCAAAAAATAAAAGTCCAGGACCAGATGGCTTCTCCAGTGAATTTTACCAAACATTCAAAGAAGATTTAATACCCATCCTCCTCAAACTATTCCAAAAAATAGAGGAAGATGGAACACTTCCTGAATCATTCTACGAGGCCAACATCACCCTGATACCGAAACCAGACAAAGACAATACAAAGAAAGAAAATTACAGGCCAATATCGCTGATGAACATTGATGCAAAAATCCTCAACAAAATATTGGCAAACCGAATACAACAATATATTAAAAAGATCATACACCATGATCAAGTGGGATTTATACCAGAGACGCAGGGATGGTTCAACATCCGCAAATCAATCAACGTGATACATCACATCAACAAAACAAAGAATAAAAACCACATGATCATCTCAATAGACGCAGAGAAGGCATTTGACAAGATACAACATCCATTTATGATAAAAACTCTCAATAAATTGGGAATAGAAGGAAAGTACCTCAACATAATAAAGGCCATATATGACAAACCCACAGCTAACATCATACTCAACGGGGAAAGACTGAAAGCCATTCCTCTGAGAACAGGAACGAGGCAGGGCTGCCCACTCTCACCACTCCTGTTCAACATAGTACTGGAGGTTTTGGCCAGAGCAATTAGGCAAGAAAAAGGAATAAAAGGAATCCAAATAGGTAACGAAGAAGTGAAACTCTCACTATTTGCAGATGACATGATTGTATATATAGAAAACCCTAAAGAATCTGTTGGAAAACTGTTAGAAACAATCAACAACTACAGCAAAGTTGCAGGGTACAAAATCAATCTACAAAAATCAGTTGCATTTCTATATGCTAATAATGAACTAACAGAAAGAGAGCTCAAAAAGATAATACCATTTACAATTGCATCAAAAAGAATAAAATACCTAGGAATAAATCTTACCAAGGAGGTGAAGGACCTATACAATGAGAACTACAAGACATTATTGAGGGAAATCAACGATGACATAAAGAAATGGAAAGATATCCCATGCACGTGGATTGGAAGAATAAACATAGTTAAAATGTCTATATTACCTAAAGCAATCTACAGATTCAATGCAATCCCAATCAGAATCCCAATGACATTCTTCACAGAAATAGAAAAAAGAATACTAAAATTTATATGGGGCAACAAAAGACCCCGAATAGCTAAAGAAATCCTAAAGAAAAAGAACAAAGCAGGAGGCATCACAATTCCTGACTTCAAAACATACTACAAAGCAATAGTAATCAAAACAGCATGGTACTGGTACAAAAACAGACACACAGATCAATGGAACAGAATTGAAAGCCCAGAAATAAAACCACACATATACGGACAGCTAATTTTCGACAAAGGTGCTAAGGACATGCAATGGAGAAAGGAAAGTCTCTTCAATAAATGGTGTTGGGAAAACTGGACATCCACATGCAAAAGAATGAAAGTGGACCATGTGCTATCGCCATACACAAAAATTAACTCAAAATGGATCAAAGACCTGAAGGTGAGACCTGAAACTATAAAACTCATAGAAGATAATATAGGCAACACACTATTTGACATTGGGTTTAAAGGAATCTTTTCGGATGACATGCCTACCCAGACTAGGGAAACTAAAGAAAAAATAAACAAGTGGGACTTTATCAGACTAAAGAGCTTTTATAAGACAAATGAAATCAGAATCAAGATGAACAAACAACCAACCAGCTGGGAGAGAATATTTGCAAAACATACATCTGACAAGGGGTTGATCTCCATAATATATAAAGAACTCACACAATTGAACAACAAAAAAACAAACAACCCGATCAAAAAATGGGCAGAGGAAATGAACAGACACTTCTCCAAGGAAGATATACAGATGGCCAATAGGCACATGAAAAGATGCTCAACATCACTAATCATCAGGGAAATGCAAATCAAAACAACACTAAGATACCACCTCACGCCCGTTAGAATGGCTATAATCACCAAGACAAAAAACAACAAATGTTGGAGAGGATGTGGAGAAACAGGAACCCTCATACACAGCTGGTGGGAATGCAAATTGGTGCAGCCTCTATGGAAAACGGTATGGAGATTCCTCAAAGAATTAAAAATAGAGATGCCCTATGATCCAGCCATCCCACTACTGGGAATCTATCCAACGCACCTGAAATCAACAATCCAAAGAGGCTTATGCACCCCTATGTTCATTGCAGCATTATTCACCATAGCCAAGAAGTGGAAGCAACCTAAGTGTCCCTCGACTGACGATTGGATTAAGAAAATGTGGTATATATATACAATGGAATACTACTCAGCCATAAAAAAAGACAAAATCGTCCCATTTGCAACAACATGGATGGGCCTGGAGCGTATTATGTTAAGTGAAATAAGCCAGAAAGAGAAAGACAAACACTGTATGATCTCACTCATATGTGGAATATAAACAAACACATGGACAGAGAAAACTGGACTGTGGTTACCCGGGAAGTGGGGGTGGGGGGTGGGGGGTGGGCACAAGGGGTGAAGGGAGTCATATATGGGGTGAAGGACAAACAAAAATGTACAACCCAAAATCTCACAATGTTAGAAACCATTAAAACATCAATAAAAATGTAAAAAAAAAAAAAAAAAAAAAAAAACCTCCCAAAAAATAAAAGTCCAGGACCAGATGGCTTCTCTGGAGAATTTTACCAAACATTCAAAGAAGACTTAATACCCATCCTTCTCAAACTATTCCAAAAAATAGAGGAAGATGCAACACTTCCCAACACATTCTACAAGGCCAACATCACCCTGATACCAAAGCCAGGCAAAGACAATACTAAGACGGAAAACTAAAGACCAGCATCCTTGATGAACATAGATGCAAAAATCCTCAACAAAATATTGGCAGACCAAATACAGCAATACATGAGAAAGATCATACACCACGATTAAGTGAGATTTATACCAGGGACACAGGGATGGTTCAACATCCGCAAATCAATCAATGTGATACACCACATTAACAAAATGAGGAATAAAAACCATATGATCATCTCAATAGATGCAGAGAAGGCTTTTGACAAGATCCAACAAAGATGGACGAGATCCATTTTGTTGAGAGTTTTTATCATAACTCTCAACAAAATGAGTATAGAAGGAAAGTACCTTATCATAATAAAGGCTATATATGACAAACCCACAGCCAACATCATACTCAATGGGGAAAAACTGAAAGCCATCCCTCTGAAAACAGGGACAAGACAAGGGTGCCCACTCTCACCACTTGGAAAAAGAGCCACAGCCAAGTGGCAGGGTACAAAATCATCTTACAGAAATCAGCTGCATTTCTATATACCAACAACGAACTAACAGAAAGAGAAGTCAAGAAGACAATCCTGTTTACAATTGCAACAAAAAAGAATAAAATTTTAATCTAGGAGTAAATTTAACCAAGGAGGTGAAAGACCTATACAGTGAAAACTATAAGACATTATTGAGTGAAATCAATGATGATATAAAGAAATGGAAAAATATTCTATGCACTTGGATTGGAAGAATAAACATAGTTAAAATATCCATACTACCTAAAGCAATCTACAGATTCAATGCAATCCCAATCAGAATCCCAAGGACATTCTTCACAGAAATAGAACAAAGAATACTAACATTCATATGGGGCAACAAAAGACCCCGTATAGCTAAAGCAATCCTGAAACAGAAGAACGAGGCTGGAGGCATCACAATCCCTGACTTCAAAACATACTACAAAGCAATAGTAATTAAAACAGCATGGTACTGGTACAAAAACAGATACACAGATCAATGGAACAGAATTGAAAGTCCAGAAATAAAACCTCATATCTATGAGCAGCTAATCTTTGACAAAGGAGCTAAGGACATACAGTGGAGAAAGGAAAGTCTCTTCAAGAAATGGTGCTGGGAAAACTGGACAGCCACTTGCAAAAGAATGAAAGTAGACCATCTTCTTTCGCCATATGCAAAAATTAACTCAAAATGGATCAAAGATCTGAAGGTGAGACCTGAAACTAGAAAACTCTTGGAGGAAAATATAGGTAGTACACTACTTGCCATCAGCCATAAAGGGATCTTTTTGAATTCCATGTCTACTCAAAGGAAACAAACCAAAAAATAAACAAGTGGGACTTCATCAGATTAAAGAGCTTCTACAAGGCAAATGAAACCAGGATCAAAATGAATAGGGAACCCACCAGCTTGGAAAAAATATTTGCAAACCATATATCTGACAAGGGATTAATCTCCATAATATATAAAGAACTCCCGCAACTCAATAACAAAAAAAAAAACAACCCAATCAAAAAATGGGCAGAGGAAATGAACAGACACTTCTCCAAAGAAGATATACAGATGGCCAATAGGCACATGAAAAGATGCTCAACATCACTAATCATCAGGGAAATGCAAATCAAAACCACATTAACATATCACCTTACACCTGTTAGAATGGTTATAATCACCAAGACAAAAAGCAACAAATGCTGGAGAGGCTGTGGAGAAATGGGAACCCTAATGCACTGCCGGTGGGAATGCAAACTTGTGCAGCCTTGTGGAAAACACTATGGAGATTCCTCAAAAAATTAAAAATAGAAATACATTATGATCCAGCTATCCCACTACTGGGTATCTACCCAACGAACCTGAAATCAACAATCCAAAGAGGCTTATGCACCCCTACGTTCATCGCAGCATTATTCACTATAGCCAAGACATGGAAGTAACCCTTGACTGATGATTGGATAAAGAAGATGTGGTATATATATACAATGGAATACTACTCAGCCATAAAAAAAGACAAAATCGTCCCATTTGCAACAACATGGACGGACCTGGAGGGTATTATGTTAAGTGAAATAAGCCAGAAAGAGAAAAACAAACAGTGCATGATTTCACTCGTATGTGGAAGATAAACCAACACATGGACAGAGAAAACTGTTTGGTGGTTACCAGGGGCTAGGGGGTCGGGGGGTGGGCACAAGGGGTGGAGGGATGCACTTATATCGTGACTGATAAACAGTAATGTACAATAAAAATTTCACAATAAAAAATTTTTTAAAAATGAAGGAAAAAAAAGTTGAAGGAGATAAACTGTTAGTAAAGTTCGCTCCTTCTTGGAAGGTAAGAAGCCTTTCAAAAACAAGTCTTCTCATACAAGTTTTAAACACTGAAATTGAATGTTATGGAGTAGTTGACCCCTTTATTGAAAAGGTTAAAAGGGATAGAGATGGAACACTCTCTTGATACTTACAGTTTTTGATACATTGACTACACATATATCACTCAACGGTGTCAAGGGGAAATCCTACTATACTGAGAAGCAAAATTAGAAAAACATACTGAAGATATAAGAATACGGCATTAACAATTCAATATAGGATTATATACTGACTTCTAGAGTACCTCTGAAAATCTCCTGACAACTTGATTTAATGATTTTTTTAAGTTTTAAAAAATATATAAACATAATTTGCTCAAAGGTTTAAAAAAGTGTGTTTTCACTTGTACCAACTCTCCAAGTAAATGACCTACAGGCAAATTTACTTAATTTCACTTAAGTAATTTGGTTGAAATCAATACTTAGTCCCCAAATATTTTAGGGCTCTAATAAAGTTTGATAATCAAGCTGATATTAGTAGGGTAGACTTAAAATACACAAAAGCACTTGGAATGAGAACTATATGACATAGAGGAAAATATTCACTTAAAAGTCTGAATGTTAGTAAATGTCAGTAGAATCCAACATTCTCTTGTGAAATGATGGTCAAACATGAACTCCTGAGATGCTAGTCAGATTCTATTAAGAACTTGTTTCTATTATTCACAAGTAAACACTAATAAAAGAATTAACTTACTATTAGTCTACTATCAAAGCTTTCAGAATGTTGGTCTTCAATTTTTCTTGTTTCTCACATAATTAACTTTTTTTTTTTTTTTTTGTGAGGAAGATCAGCCCTGAGCTAACATCTGCCAATCCTCCTCTTTTTTTGTTGTTGTTGAGGAAGACTGGCCCTGGGCTAACATCCATGCCCATCTTCCTCTGCTCTATATGGGACGCCGCCACAGCATGGCCTGACAAGTGGTGCGTCAGCGTGCGCCCGGGATCCGAACTGGCGAACCCCGGGCTGCCGCAGTGGAGCGTGCGCACCCCACCGCTTGTGCCACCGGGCCGGACCCTCACATAATTAACTTTATAAGTAGACCTTCAGCTTCTCCCACAAGGCCTGAAGGACACAGCACTCCTGCTGTCATTTAGTTCAAAATACTCCATGAGGATATTCTCTTCCACCCATGAATTCCTTAGAAGTAAGTCTCTTAGTTTCCAAACATAATTTTTTTAAATAATTGATTTCTAATTTTCTTCACTGTATGCACAGAATGGTCCATATGGAGTTGATGTTTAAAATCATATTGAAGTTTCCTTTGGAGTCGATTTACAAAAAATTTCCATGTATCCTTGAAAAGAATTATTTCACTTTGTTGAATGAAAGTTTTTACACACACACATATACATATGTACATAGATTTAAATATGTACACATATGTATAGTCAAACAGGATAATTTATGTTGTTAATTCATGTTGTTCACATGTTCTACATCCTTATAATTATTTTATTTCCTTGATTTATTATTTTCTGAGAGAAATGTTAGAATCCGCTCATATAATGGCGGATTTCAGAATGTCCCCCTTGAAATTCTGTCAGTTGTGCCTTACATATTTCGAGTCTAAGTTAGACCTATAACACCCACAGAGACTCTAACACGGAGAGGGGCATGGTCAGGATTCTCAGCTTCGGATAGTGTCCAGCCCCCCCGGCAAGGCACCGCAGAGAGGGCTGCGGGTGCTGCCACTCCGAGCAGCACAGCCTGGAACAGTGATGGGGAGAAGTGGAGGGACAGTTAGACGGAGGGGCGAGCGGCTGGCATGCAGGTGCTAGCGGACTCAGCCATGCACAGGGTCCCCAAACCATCCTCCATAAACGGGGAGGGCCTCAGCACATCTCTAAGACAGCTATCAAGTAACTATAACAGTGTCTTGGTGTGAGAGTAAAATGTCTAGAACATGTGCTTTAGGATGATGCAGCTCTGAATTTCACTCGTGATGATATAAGCCATGATATCCATTTCCATGACAAGTAATTAAACATGAGAATTTTCACCTCCATCATTAGTAACTTCAGACTGCTCCTCCTCCTCCTCTTCCTCAAGGTCCAAATCACTCTGCCTGAGATGAGCTTGCGATAGGGCATAATGTTTCTTCTTAAAAGCTAGGAAATCCATCATGTTCCTTTGAAGGTGCTGCAAAAAAAACAGTTCAATCAAATACTTCTTAAAGGCCGCCTTCAGCGCCTCCATCTCTCTGTAGTGGTGGTCCAGGCACTGCTTCCTCATCTCAGCCAGCTCCTGGGAGGCCAGAGGATCTCCTCCTACTTCTTGGGATCCTCTCACATCCCAGCACTCCCCAGAGATGTGAAAGGAAGGCTGGAGAGGCCAGCGGGCACCATGGTCCTGGAAGGGCTGGTGGGGCGCAGGGATGTCCTCCCGAATGCTGAAGTTCCCCCAACCCTGACCCTGACCCCACGGAGCAGAGGTCTGGTCAGTGGTGGTCCCTGCAGCACCTGCTTCTGCTGGATCAGTGGCCCCTGGATGTTGCTACTGATCTAGGGTGGCAAGCTCGCTGTGGTGATGTGATGGGGCTGGCCACAGGCTGCAGGCTGCCCCTGCCTGTGTCCACAGGGCTCTGGGGTCTCAGGTGCTGGACAGCGCCCCCTGGACTGGGTGTGGGGCTGTGAGAGTCTCCATTTTCTGACAGTGATGGGAGTCCCTGCATGCTGCAGGTGAACCTGGGTCCCCTGAGCCACCTGGCCAAGGCCCTAGCCCTCCTGAAACACAGAGCGCCCACCACTGGATGGGTTCCAGCTGATCTGCCTCACCAGGTAGGACCGCTGCTGCAAAGGCCCAAGCCAGCATGAGGGGAGCCAATTTGCATGCTCTGCAGGCCCGGTCCTGCCCCAGGGCTGGGCTGGGTGGGGCTCTGGGTCTGCAGCTGTTGGGACAGTGGTGAGGCAACCTGGATGTATGACGGAGATCCATGCTCAAACTGCCTCTGCTGGGCACTGAACTGAAAACCCAGAGAAGTGGGGCTGGGGAGCAGCACAGGGGCAAGCGGGATCCTTGGGCTTCCTCCCTCCTCCAATCCAACATTCTGACAAGTGATGCTCACATTCTGCACAGCCACGGGACTCCTATTCACCTGCTGCTGAACTTGGTAACTGGGTGACTGGGGTGGGTTGGGCTCACCGATGGCGTGAAGGACATGGCAGGGGCCTGGAGTGGATTTCCATGGGCCTGCTGCTCCTCTCCTTCGCTGCCTGTGAAGGCCCCAGACCTCTGCAGCTGGTGCTGGACATGCTGAGGGCCGCTGCCATGGTGCATTATCACTTCTTTATGAAATAATTCCTAAACAAATACAGAAAAGATGAGATTCAGTGAGGCAAATTTTATTTCTAGTAGTCTTTCTGAGTACTGTACAAAGGCATTTAGAAAGTCCGACTACTGCATCAAAAAGCGTACCCTTATTACTTGCTTTAGGAATAGGGGAGCCGGCTGCTGTGGTTGATAACAATTAGGCACAAACTGATTACTTTAGGTGGAAAAAAGCCCTTACAGTGGAGTAATTTCAGATTAAAAGAGCTGCTCGGCAGGAGATGTTCAGTAACACTTTCTTGTATCAAATTTTCCATGAGCTAAAGCATCTGCTTAATTCAATTCTACTGGCTAGTGGCTTCCGAGCTGACGGTAATGAGGACAGCAACAAGGAGGAGCCAGAGGAGACCAGGGGCAGCGGCTCACGTTTACCGGGGCCGGTCCTCTGTGCTCCAGGCATGGTGCTAGAGGCTTTCCATTCCTCACCTCACTGACTGCTCAGGAGAATGCCACGAGGCCAATTCCACCATCATCCCGTTCTACACGGAGGGAACTGAGGCCACGAGAGGGGAACACGCCGTCTGAGCTAAGAGGCAGTAGCCTTCTTCAGCCCCAGGCTCTCCAGCTCCAAGGCCACGTGCCGGCCACTGAGCCAAGCACTGGGATAGGTCCTACACAGACTCAGCCTTGCCCTGAATCTGGATTTGGATATTGTTGACCAAACAGCGCTGGAGCACCAGGTCTTTGGATTTGAGCCTGTGTGAAGACTGAACACTCTGTTTAGCACCTACCCTACGGGAACTAAGTGCTAGAGGGACTCAGTGATTACTGCTTAGTGACTAGCTCTCTGGTGGAAAATAGTGAATGGAAGTAGACAGACAGTTTCTGAAGTAGTCATTCCAGAGACAGGCCAGACATGCGGTGCAGAGTGGGCTTGAAGTTCCTGGTGGGCCAATCTCCAGGTCCAGCACTATCATAACTTGGGACTAAAGCCCAGGACACAGGAGACTCCCTACTGCCAAATATTTTTGAATAAAGTATATGTATTATAGAAAAATATATTTTATAAGACAGCTCAGATATCATTTTTTTCCATCATAATACATCATATAATTTCAGGGGAAACATTTAAAAGTTGCAATAACCCCACCAACTATGGCAGCCGCCTTTCCAAAGGCTTGATGCTCAGAGATGTTTATGACAGCACGTCATATAAAAAATGGATGTAAACGAAACACCAAATAGAAGAGAACAGCAGGTCAGTCATGGGATGACATAGTATGTAGTCACTGAAATTACTATAAAGAGTGTTGAAGAAATAAAATGTTTACGTTAGATTTCAAATGGAAAAATTCAAGATAAAAAAATTTTGTAATTTTTAAAGATTTAATAGAAAGACTCAAATGTGAACCAGCTGGGGTTGAGAACCACTGTGATAGATCAAGAGTCCCTTTGTGTTCACCCCTGTTACACCTTCTAAACAATTTCTACTGCAGGACTCGCCCCTCCTGCCCCAGCTGTTACCAGCACACATGAACACACGTGAGATCATGGAAAAACCCTCACAACAGTGATTAGACCTGTGGTCCTTAACCCTGTTGATGCTTCTGAGAATCCAGTGAAAGCTACAGACTTTTCTTACCAGATCTAAGATGAAAATCTGGTTCTACACAGAAAACTAGGACTAGAAGAAAACTTCCTTAACCTGATAAAGGGCATCCTACAGGTAACTTGAAGCTAACTCATACTAGATGGTAAAAGACTGAACACTTTTCCTCTAAAATCAGAAAGAAGGCAAAGATATCCACTCTCAGTACTTCTATTCAACAATGTAATGGAGATTCTAGCCAGTGCAATCAGTCAAGAAAAATAAATAAAAGGCATACAGATTGTAAAGGAAGAATTAAAATCCTTCGTTCCCAGGCAAAATAATCATCTATACAGAAAATCCCATGGAATCCACAAAAAGACTCCTAGAACTAATAAGTGAGTTTAGCAAGATATAAGCTCAATATACAAAAGTTATATTTCTACAAGCTGACAACAATCAGAAATTAAAAATTTTAAAATTATGATAGCATCAAAAAATATCAGCAATAAATCTATAACAGATGTGTAAGACCTATACACTAAAGTGACAAAAATTGCTAAGAGAAATTTTTAAAGATGTAAATAAGTGTTCATGGATCAGAAGACTCAATATTGTTAATATGTCAATTCTCTCAAAACTGATCTAAAAATTTAAAGCAATCTCAATCAAAATCCCAGTAGGCTCTTTATAGAAAGTGAGAAGCTCGTTCTAAAATTCATAAGGAAATGCAAAGGACCTAGAAGAGCCAAAATTTTGGAAAAGACACTGGAAAATGTAGATGGCTCGACTTTAACACTTATTATAAAGCCAGCAATCAAGACGGTGTGGAAATAGATCAATGGTACAGAATAGAGAGACTAGAAATAGATTCACACATATATGGTTAATCAATTTTTAACAAAGGTGCAAAGACAATGATGCTGAAACAACTGGGTATCCACGTGCAAAAAGATGAACTTTGATTCATTCGTTGTACAATAGACATGCACAAAAATTTTCAATGGATCAGCGATGTAAATATAAAACTTAAAACTAAAAACTCCCTAGAAGAATGCATAGAAGAAAATCTTTGTGATCCTTATGACTTTGGGTAGGCAAAGACAGCTTGGATACAACAATAGATTCGTAAGAGAAAATTGATAAATTGGACTTCATCAAAATTAAGACTTATGCTCTTGAAAAGACATTATTAAGATAATGAAAATATAAGCCACAGACTAGGAGAGAATATTGTCAAATCCCATTATCTGATATAGAACTTCCAACAAGAAGAATTCTCAAATTCAATTTGAAGAAAAAATTTTAAGTGGGCAAAATAGTTGAGCAGGCACTTCATTGAAGAAAAATGTATGGATGAGAAATAAGCACATGAAAAGATGCTCAACATTATTAGTCATCAGGAAAATGCAAGACAAAACCACAACCGGATATTACTACACACCTTAGAATGCTAAAATTGCAAAGACTGATCATACAAAGTGTTGGTGAGAATGTGGAGAAACTGGAACCCTCAAACACTGCTGGTGGGAATGTAAAAGGGTGCACCCACTTTGAGAAACAGCTTGGTAGTTTCTTTAGAAGTTAAAGACACACTGAGCACATGATCCTGCCATTTCACTCCTAGGTATTCACCAAGGAAAAAAGAGAGCATATGTCCATACAAAGAGTTCTTTACAAAAGTTCATAGTGATAAACTTACAAAAATTTTGCATATGTATGGATATTAAAATTATTTAAGAAATTAGTAAATAGAGCCCAGCATATACTAACAGAGATAATAGACTGTCCTCAAAGGGGAGGTAGGCCAAAAATGTAAGAGAGTGGACTATCAGGAAACTCACTAACTTTATCATCAATTTTAAAGCCAAAAAGTACTAGATGACAAAATAATAGTTTATAAAATTAGCAGCCATTCCTAATAAAAATTCAAAATACAACGCCTATCAAAGGAAACTACTTAAATGTGATGTTTTAAAAAACTAGGGCCCAAAACTCAACAGCAAATATGTTAACGTTGACGTACAGAAGCTAATTCCAATAAATTAGAAACACAAGAGAGTCAAATATCACCACTTCACCACTTCAACGGAGGTTTTAGCAATTAAAAAAACAAAGAAAAATGAGCTAAATAATGAGGGGAATGAAATTATCTTTGTTTGCAAATCATATGACTGTATGCCTAGAAAACCTAAGAGACCAAAAATTATAAGAATAACAGAATTTGGTAAAGTGCCTGGAATCAAAATAAACATACAAAAATCAATAGCTTTGTTTCTATGTCAGCAATAGACAATTGAAACAGAAATAGAAAAAATATCCCATTTCATTAACAGCCACAAAAACTATAAAATACCAGTGAATATACACTTAACAAGAAAAGTGGAGCACAATCTGAAAAAAACCATACAATCTTATTTTAGGATATAAAATGACACGAATAAATGAAATAAGATACTATGTTCTTGAATAAGAAGATTTAATATCATAAAATGCCACACTTCCAAAAAAGTAAATATACATGTAATGCAATTCTGAGGAGAATTCCAATGAGTTTGGCTTTTGTTTTGCTTTAGAAATAGAAAACATGACTTTAAAGCTTATATGAAAAAGCTCATGTCTGAAAAGAGGCAACAGTATTTTGAAAAGAAGAATAAAGAATACCGAGGGGGTTCTTGACTTACAAAATATTCATACTTATTCTAGAGCTTCTGTACTCAAAAATCAGTGTTGTCCTGGCACAGAAATAGACCAAAAAAAAAAAAAAAAAGAGGAAAGGAAAAGAATACAGAGTCCTGACCAAAATATATAGACAGTGGTGTTTACTTTGAATGAAAAAAGAATGCTTTAGCTAAAAAATGGTAGTGGCACCTAGGGAAAAAAAAAAAAAAGCTAGTTCCCTACCCCACACCATGTCAGACGGAATAAAGAGTTAAATGCTATCTTCCTCAAAAGAAAGAAAGAAAGAGAATAAGGGGAGGGAGAGAGGAAGTTTATTAGAGTCAAATTTAGGAGAATATTTCTACAATCCTGAGATGGTGAAAACTTTCTTAATAAACATGGCAGGAAACCCAGATGCCATAAAGTAAAAAATAACTACATAAAGATGTTCTAACAAAAAGACAAAAAATAATCAGGGGGGAAATACATGCAACATTTTATTTATGGCTGCAAAGGGTAAATATCCTTAATATACAAACAGCTCCTAGAAATTAGTGAAAAAACAATTCACCAAGGAGATGGAGAAGAATATAAGAGGCATTTACTGAAGAGGCTGTCCCAACTGGCGACAGCCAACCAAGGAAAAGCAACATAAAGCAATGGGGCAAGATGTCTTTTCACCCATTCAGCTGGCATTAACTTCAGATAGGAAGTCAAGGATCCTCCCCTGCATTTATAGAATGTAAATTGCTATAATAGTCTGTGAAACACTCTGTCAACATCTATTAAAATTAAGATTTTAAATATGTATATCCTTTGACCCATTATCTCGATTTAGTTCCCACTATTGGGAATCTAGCCCATAGAAATCAAGTACCAGAACCTATGTATCAGAACGCTTATCTCAGTACCACTCGTGGTGGGAAAACCCATCAATGGGGGACGATTGACTCAGTATGGTACATCCTAATTATGGACCATTATGCAGCGACCAAAAGAAATTATCTCTGGACTTGAATAGATGTTGGAGACATATTGCTAAGTGAAGAAAAAGGGGGAAGGGAGGTAAATAGGACTAAGGAGAAAAAAGGACAGAAAGGAATTCTTATTTTTCTACATTGTTCGAATTCTTCTTATAAGGTTGTATTTTGTTGTATTTAAAAACTAACTTTAAAATATACCTCATTCCAAGGTACAAAAAAAAAATTACTTTGGCAAATCAGTTTTCCAAAGGATCTTGAGATTCAAAATGTCAAACGCTCAAACTTTCAGCGTTCTTACGCCAGCTGACTGCAGCAGGTCAGTTTTCTGTGCGGAAGGATATTTACTCAGCCCTTGGCCAGATGGCTTAACGGTCTTCGGGGCGAAGGTGTGTCCTAGTTCGCCATCCGGTGTCTGAACGCCCCCTGCGGGGAGGTCTCTCCCAACGGTGCGCGCGCAGGGCTCAGCCCACGGAGAGACTGCTTCCCTGGACGGACCCGCCCTTCTCGGGGTGCAAAGCAGGGTCACCCCGACCCGACGGCCCACCGGAGACGGGCGCGGCGGCGTCAGCACCGTTGACAGCGGCCTCCCGGAACGGGGCAGGGGACTGCACTGTGGGAGGCGGCCTCACCTAAGCGGGGGTCACCGGGCCCAGGTGACAGGGGAGGCGGGCCAGCAGTGGAGGCCGAGGGGAGGGCCGCACCGCCCATCACGCCCCGGCGTGGACAGCGGTCGTCCCTACCGAGGCTGCCGGGCAGGCGGCGCAGGACTCTGGCAGGAGTAGCGCAGCGGCAGGCCACGGGACTGCTGGATCCGCCGGACTAGACAAAAGCGGTCTGGCTGGCCCCAGTGCGCAGGCGCACCAGCAGGCAGGAACACAGCTCAGGCAGGGGCACCTGCGGACCCGCAGGCGGAATGCGGGCCGATCGAAGCGGGCGGGGTGAGAGCGGAGGACCCAGAGGGAGTGGGTGGGGCAGAGGTGGCGCCTGCGCACTCCTCTAGCTTCCGTCTCTGGCCGCCACCGGCCTTCATGCCTTCATTGATGCATCTCTGCTTGCCACAGACTATGCACGTGCCAGTCTGCCCACCCACCCATACACGGGATGCTTACTACCTGTTACACTGACCAAGCACTTCTAGTTCCTGCAGTGGTAGAACCTGGAATCTCGTGAGGAAGGGTCAAATCAAAAGGGTCAAAATTGGGGTGAGTTTATTATGAGCCATATCTGAGGACTAGCCCAGGGACTTCCTTCTCCAAGTAAGGAGGGGCGTGAAAGGAGTGGGGTGTACAGAGGGGTTATACACCATCAAAGAGCATGTATCACATATGATTGGAATGTCCCTTTTACAACAGTCAAGAGATTGCCTAGCCTGCACAGCAATTCACACAGCGATTGATGACCACAGCAAGTAGCAGGTCTGTCGTCTCGTCTCGAGCTTGGTGGTCACAGCAGGTCACCAATCAATCCGTAGCCTAGGGAGAGATGCTTATCCTTAAGGAAATGCCAATGGGAAGTTACATCTTTCCTTATCTTAAAGGGCCTTGTGCTTGTCTTTGGGACATAGTAAATACTTAAAGCAGATATACAATGCATGCTCAGTGGCTGCGGCAGGCCCTTTTGGAAAAACAAGGTCAGGCCAAATTAGTTTTACACCAAATGGCTTCCTCATATAACCCAATATATCCTATTGCTTGCCATTTATTTATCATTTATTAATAAATAAATGCCCAATGAGAAGAAAATAAGGTAGGGCTGCTGAGAAAATGTGGTGGGAGTTGAGTGCCTATTTTAAACTGGGGAGAAGGAGTCAGAAGATGCCCAATAGGCTGTAAGCGGGGATCTGAAGATCCACAAGGATAGTTCTTCCTCCTGCCTGTGACCAGGGAAATGTTCTAGTGTGTCTCTGGTTTCACTCTTGCTCCGTTTCATCAAGTCTCTGAAACCAGCTCAAGACAAGGTTGACATAAGGGAAGCCATATTGTAGAAAAGAAAAACTCTCTTGTAACTTTGAATGACCTCTGACAAACTAACCCAGCTGGATATGCACCCTCCAGGAGATCTAACTGCTCTGTAGATTTTATGACACCTGCTCGTGCATGTACCTCCCAGCTGCGATAAGATGGTAACTTGATAAGGTGATAACTTTGTTTTTGTTGAGTTCCTTAGGAATGTGATGACCCCTGAACAGAAAATCTATGCTGATAGCCATCATCAGTGAAAACTGAAAGATCTGGTGTGGCACTCCCAGTCTATAAGACCAGAAGGTCAACATTCCTAATCCCCTCCCCAGTAACCCAATGGCCTATATAACTGCTGTAAGATTTTTGTGCCCCCTTAAGATGGTTCTTTTGGACATGAGTCGGCCATCTTCCCTCTTGCTAGGAAGCTGTAATAAAAAGTCCTTTTTCTCCTACCACTTTGCCTCTTGGCTATTGGCATGTCTTTTGGCGAGCAGAAGGCCACACGTTGGGTGGTAACATCTCCACTGCAGACAGGGCGACCTTTCAAAATTGTAAGTCAAGTTGTCTTTCAGGCTTCAACCTTTCCCATCTACTTAGGATAAAATCCAGATGGTTGTCAGAATCTTGCCCCTGTTTCTTCATGGTACTTATCCCCTTCTGAATTATTTTATCGTCAGGCTGGCTGCTGGAATGTGACCTCCTTTTCCAGGGTGCATTGTAATAAAATGATTTTCCTGCAGTATAGGAGATATTATAATAAAATGATGCTCCCACAGTATAGGATGCATTGTAATAAAATGATTACACTGCTTTGTTACAATTATAGCTTTACAGGTGCTGAACATCTCACATGACATAGTCCCAAGTTTCAACAATAAGTAAAATCTACCAGATTTTGGCTAGATGGTGGAATGCATGGATGGCCTGCACTGAGGCCACCCCACTTTCCTGACTAGGGGCATGGAGTTTGGGTGGGCGTTGTTAACCTGACAGCAGGGACTCTTATTTGTAATCTGGGCTGCTGGTTTGGGCTATCAGAGCTGGCTGGCACCTGTGCTGGTCGGGAACACCAGGGGTCTGCAGCTGGGCCACAGTTGTCATCATAACTTGCTGCTGCGTGAGTTTCTCCTGGACCACCCGTGGCTGCACAGGGCCACGGGGCCCCTGTGGGGATCATCTGGACTAGCTGCCTGGCTGTTGTTGCCTGGGTGAGGGGCACAGTCTGTAGAGAAGCCTGAACTGAAACAGTTAGAAAAAACACATTACCTAGAAAACACAGATCAAGTGACATGACAAATGAATCATTCTTGGGGGTGGGCAGAGGGGTTTTAGAAAGTTAATTAGCCGGAATGCTTTTGTGAAATGTGAAAACTACCTGACATATCAAAATATGACCCCTGGTTTCTAACGAAACAAAAGAAAACTAAACCATTGTTGCTTTAAACCATTGTTGGATGCCTCTGCGGAAAAGGCGAGGGTTGATGACTGGGGACTGGTGGTAGTGGCAGTGTTCAGCTTTTAATACTATTTGGTTTTTTGAAATCTATATGCCAGTGTGATTTTGAACAAAATAAAATGTTTTTAAAGCACTGCTTTTATATGGTCACATTTTGTAGCAGTAAATAAAATAGTAAGAGCCTGACGTTTCCTCTGTTAGGAAGGTAAGTCATCACTGTCCCTAGGAGGACTTATACCTCTAGGACTCAAGGTCACTACAAGTGGGTTCTGTTTTCTTTATGCATTTCCCTAAAACTATGATGTGGCAGCTTCAGCTTCTAGGACGTACCTAAGGTTATCGGCTGAAGGAATGATCCTAGAAATGAGCTCCTTCAGTACATTTGGCACTGAGTTTGAACACGTTTGTCCAGTTTTTTCCCTGCTAGTCTAAGGATATCAAAGGTTTTCCTCAAAGTTAATTGTTTTCTGTATTATGAAAATCAAAAGAGATCCTCTAGGGCCAGCCCCAGTGGCCTAGTGGTTAAGTTTGGTGTGCTCCGCTTCGGTGGCCTGGGTTTGGTTCCTGGGTGTGCACCTACACCACTCATCTGTCAGCGGTCATGCTGTGGTGGCGGCTCACATACCAAAAAAGAGGAACCTGTCCTACGCCGACCTCATCACCAAAGCCATCGAGAGCGCCCCGGACAAGCGGCTCACGCTCTCGCAGATCTACGACTGGATGGTCCGTTACATGCCCTACTTCAAGGATAAAGGCGACAGCAACAGCTCGGCCGGCTGGAAGGTGGGGGCGTCCGGCTGTGGAGGGGGCTGGGGTCGCGGGCTGGGGCTTCCAGGCTGCTAGGTGCGTCCAGGCTCCCGTCAGGCGGTCAGAGGGAGGCCCTGGGGCACCCCCAGGGACATGGAGTGTGTGCCTAGGGCGTGGGGCCGGCCAGCAGACAGGCGCGGGCGTGCCGGAAGCAGCTGTGTGTGTGCCCTGGATGCGGGGTGGGAGGTCTGGTGGGGTGACAAGGGACTGCCGCTTTGAGGCATCTCGGAGGAGCATCCCACCCCGTCCTTGGGAGCATAGCAGAGGAGCCAATTCCCAGGCCTCGGACATGGGGGAGCCCCTCTTACCCCTGCGAGTTTGCTTTATGATACTCTTGCCCTCTCCACCAGATCACCCTCCTTAAAGAGCTGGAATAATGACTTGGGGCCAGTGACTGCTTTCCCCCCAAATCTTTCCCACTGCCCTCCCTGGAGCTGGCCCCCGGGTGAAGAGTGCGACCCTGGGCCCACAGTTCTTCCTGTGGTGCCAGGAGTTCACCCTAGGGCACCAGCCAGCCTGGGGTGGGGAACTGGTCAGGTGACCTGGGATCTGAGTTCTCCATGGGGCAGCTGCTGCCCCCTTGCCTGGATCAGCATGGTGAGCTGGTGATGACCTCTGTTGGTGTAGGGGCACGGTATTGAGGGCTGGGGATCTGTCCCTGCCCACCCCAGGCTGTCAGTCTTACACTTCTCTGGCTTTCTGAGCCCAGATGCATTTGGTGGTGCGGGGAGGGGCAGGGGCACCCCAGGGAGGCCTCAGTGCCAGCCAGTGGAAAGGGGGGCGCCATCTTGCGAGGGGACAGGGGCTTGACTGGATTGTGGCCTCCAGACCCTCCCCTGGCCATCTTGTTGGGGAATGGGGATAGTCGATGCCTTTAGGGGAGAGGAGGTTGGTGGGGGGTGCTGTGCCTGGGGCCTGTGAGCTGTCAGGCTCCCTATGGGAGAGGGGTCCCTGCAAGGGAGTCGTGCCTACGTGGAGGGAGGGGGCTGTGCGTGGTGGTGGCTGCAGACAGGGTCAGAGGAAGGAGGTGTGCCAGTGGAAGAGGGGAGGCTTGTGGATGTGGACAGCTCTAGATGCCCAGAGGCTGCTTTTTAGGGGCCGCAGTGCTCTGACCCGGGAGCCATGGCTCTCAGGCGTTGTGCTGGCAGCTTCTCTGTCTCTCTGTGGCCCCTGTGGGGTGGGGCCACAGCTTGGAGGAGCAGACATGAGTTTCCTTCCCCAGGCTTTCTCCTGTCCCCTTGGGCTCAGCCCGGGCCAGAACATTTATTCCTCCCAGCTGGGTCCTGCCCTTGGGCTTTGCTCCCTCCTCCCTCCCTGCTCCCCATGCACTGTCCCACCTTTCACTTCTCCTTGTGGATATATTCCCTGTCCTCAAGGGCACAGTTTAGATGCCTCTTCCAGGAAGCCTTCCCTTAATCCTCTTTAGCTAGCTTAGGACTCCCTCTTCTCTGGCCATCTCCCTGTCTGTCATAGGTCTCATTTCCCTTCTCCACCCTGCGTTTGGAAGACAGTGGCAGTGTCAGAGCAATCTCTGTGCCCACAGCACCCAGCATAGAGCTTGACAACGAGGAGCCACCGGTGCATGTCTGGTGAAAGAGTGAAGAAATGGGTGGATCATGCAGAGGATGCTGAGACCAGGGAGGGTACTGTGGGCCAGGGTAAGCCAGGAGGGCTTCCTAGAGGAGGTGGAGCTCCAGCTGGGCTTAATAGATTAGGTATGATGGGGGAAGATGGCAAGAGGGGACGTGAGGCTGGAAGCTGGGCGAGAACTGCACTTCATTGAGGGTCTCAGGGCCAAGCCCTGTGCCAGACACCTTCAGGCATCTGTGCCAGGTGTCTCCTTTAATGCTCTCAGCAGTCCCTAAGGTGAGTTTTACCGTCACCATTACAGAACTGGGCACTGAGGCGCAGAGTGGAGGAGTGAACTGCCCAAGGTCACATAGTCAGTTGGTGGGAAAGCTGGACTCCAGTCCAGGTGTGTCTCCCTCCAAGGCCCCACAGAGCCTCTGGAATAGTATCCTGCTGGCACTGGCCGTGGGAGTGGGGCGCTGACGGCTTTTGCACAGGGGCAGGTCTAAATCCTAGAACGTGATTGGGAATGGAGACAATTTGGAGATAATTTAGTCCCATGTGTTCATTTCTCAGACTGTGAGACTGAGGCCCCGGAAGGGGATGGGACTCTTCTCAGGTCGTCAGTCAGCTGTGAGCGGCAGGCCCTGGATGACGGCCCAGGTCTCCTGCCTGCCCATTGGATGCATTTTCCACTGCACCATGCTGCTGGGGACACACTGGTTCTCCCTGTTCCCCGGGCTCAGGAAGGAAGGAGCTCTGGAAGGCTTGTCCTGGACTGGGGCATTGGAGAGGGTGCTTCAGCCTGGGGTTCCTGACTTAGGCCCTGGCAGAGACCACCCAGGCATTGGAGGAGGCTGTTCAGATGGGCCTCTCCCATCTCATGCTCTCAGTCGCTGTCCCCCTTGTACCCCACCCCCCATCCAGCTCCCCATGGAGCTTCCTCCTCGTCATTCGTGCCCCCCCTGCCGCTTGTTCCTCCATTCCCAGTCAGTCCCTCCAGGGGCCTGGTGGAGGGGCCATCTCCAACTCCCAGCCAACCTCTGGTTAGCAGGGCCTGTGGTACGCTCAGGTGCCAGGGCTGGGGCAAGGGGCCCATTGTTCCTTCCTCCCTCCCCTCTCCCACATAAGTGTTGCACTTGAATCCCCAGGGGTGTTAGACGGAGTCGGGGAACAGGGGAAGGCACTGCACCTGCCTTCAGGATGCATCAGAGCTCAGCCAGTTCCACACCCAGGCCCTGTGTTTTACAGGCAGGAAGGGCCGGGGGTGGGGGAGTGCAGGGAAGGCAGGTTAGATCCACTGGGAGCCAGGCAAGCCCTCACAGAGAAGGTGGCACTTGATCTGAGCTGCCTTCACGGGGCGGGGGGGGGGGGTGCAGAATTTGAGAGAGTCTTCCAGGGGCTGTTGACTGCATATGGAAAAGCAAGGAGGTGGAATCATACATGTTGGGTTTGGGAGATGGTTGGGCGTGCCAGGCTGGAATGAGGGCTCCTAGGGATGGCAGGGAGGTGGCATGGGAAAGGCAGAGTGGGCCAGATCAGGACGGGCCGCTGTGCTTGGCCTTTGCCCTGTGGTCCCAGCTGTGGCGTGCTGCGGAGAGGAAGTGGAGGAGGCAAGGTCAGCAGCAGGCACAGGGCACTCAGCAGGCTGAAGCCTGAGGAGGGGCTGGGCTTGGTGCTGGGAACTCCACCCAAGAGGCTGGCAGTGTTACCCTCAGGGCGGAGGGTCTCTAGGCCTGGGACGGCGCTTGGACAGGAGGTCTCCCTCCCTCTGCAGTGTGCTAGTAGTGTTTATCTCCACCATCCAGGTAGAGCCTCCCACTTCCTCTCAGATGCTCCAGCCCCACCTTCCCTAGTGCTGGACTCCTCCCGGAAGCCTTCCAGGCTGCTCAGGGTCCTGGCACTCCTTCCACTTAGCGCCTCTGGAGTTGTTCTGCCTGCTTTTGTGTTTCCTGGCTGCCAGCTCCCCTGGGAGCTCCCAGGTCAGGCCTGGGCGCCTCCCATTTCTGTCCCCAGGCCTGGGGGTGGGGAGGAGCGCAGTGGATGGGGAGTTTCCCTCTCCTTCAGGGCTGGAGCAGCCTAGCTGTTGGGGGGTGGGATCTGGAGGGGTGGTGCTACCCCCATCTGGCCCAGGCTGGCCAGCAGGTCCTAGGTGGGAGGGAGGCTGGAGGGAGGGACTGATCTGAGAGGCCAGGAGGAGGGTCGTGCTACAGCCGGGCTGAGCAGTGCTTGTGAGCGCAGAGGGCTCCCCTTCTTTCCTCCCCCCAGCCTGCTCCAGCAGGGCTGCCTCCTCCTTCTTTGTCCTCCGGGGATCCCCAGCCCCAAGGGCTGGTGGGGGTTCGGGAGGAGGCGGTGTGAGCCTGGGTTGGGGGGTGTCCTCACCCCCCGCACTGCACGAGCGGAGGGCTGGCAGCTGCCCACCTCCTGGGCACGAGCCCGTGCCAGCCGCTCCTGGCACAGTTGCTGGCACGCCCGGCAGACTCCCACGGCCACCTGCTCACACCCACCCACGAGCGCTGGCGCGCTGCGGGCCCTTCAGGCTTCCTGGGCCTCCCGGCGCCCCTCCCCCGCCGCCGTGCTCCGGAGCCCCCACCCCGGTTCTCTGCGCCCCGCCGGCCCCTTCGCTCCCGCCAGCCCCACCGCCCTGGCCCCCATCCTCGCGCAACTTGGGGAGCTCAGGAGGCGGGGCGCCGGGAGGCCCCTGGGGTAGCTGTGCCGCTGTAGGGGGGAAGGGGGGACCAGGAGGCAGGCAGGCAGGCAGACAGACCGACAGACAGGGTGAGGGCCCCGCCTGCCACCTGGCGCCGCTCCAGCGGGACGATGGCGGGCAGCGCCGTGCCAGGCGGTAATTGCAGACAGACTAATTTAAAGAGATGAGACGGTTATTTTTAACTCGTGTTAAGGTAATGAACGGCGCGGGGGGGGGGGGGGGTTGCGGGTTTGAAAGTTCAGCACCCCCCAGCCCCCACTTTCTGCGGGTTGGGGCCCCCCTCTCTGTGTGCCCTGAGGACTCCAGCTGCAGGATTCGCTGGAGTGGGGGTGCTCTACCAGAGAGGAGGGAGAGCTGGGAAGGAGATGCCCACTAGCCCAGGGCATATCCCATCAAATCCTGGCCACCATCCTTCTGGGTGGGTATTAGCATCTCTGTGTCCCAGGTGGAGAAGTGACTTGTCCTGGGGTCACATCCCTATGAAGTGGCAGGCCTGGAAATTGAACCCCCTTCTGACCCCAAAACTCAAGCTTTTTCTATACCATTGGGGCTGGAGGGGGGCTCTTGTGTTTGGATTTTGAAAGGGCACAGGATTATTCCTTGCAGCCCACCTTCTCCGTCCTTTGAGTGGCAGCCGGTGGTGGCCACCACATGGGGTCCTGGGGCTGTGGAAGCCCCTCTTTCTGTGTCCTCTGAGGGGAGGGGGTGGTCATGGACTGTGTGTATGGATGTGAGCCTCTGGGATATAGGTGCAGCAGCCATAGCAGGGGGAGCCCCCTCCTCACCTCACTGTCCCCCCTATTTCGTGACTGACTCACCAGCACCCTTTGCCTATCTGCAGCCTGTGGGCCTGCCTCCTAACTTGGGGGTGGTACCTGGGAAGCAGGTACACACTGGTGCCCACTCCTCCCACCTCCAAATCAGACTTTGGGTCTCTAGGGGAAGTGGGGAGTCACAGAGCCCAACACCCCCTTCCATGCCTCCTTCCTCAGCTCAGTCCCTTCTCACACACTCCCAGTGACTGAGAGCTCATGATCTCTGACCTCTGAGACTGCCCATTCTATTGCTAGACAGGTCTTAAAGTTAAGACGTCCTTCCTTCTCCCGGCAGAGGCCCATCTCCCTGGAGCATCGCTCAGGGTGTCCTAGTTCAGCCCTTTGGGGTCAGTTGGAGCTGTGGAGTTGGGAGTAGGTGAGGGGTGGACAGAGCACCTGTAGGAACTTGATCCAGGTGTGTGAGCTGGAGCAAAGCTCTTTGCATTCTGGTCCTTGGTATTCTCCCTAGTGTCCAAAGGGCCTTAACTCGGTTTCTGGTCCTTTCGGCGCTGTGACTGACAAATCCTCTGGTTCGGGAACCACGAGGGGTTAGTTGGCATGGCGGGCACAAAGTACCGATAGGACTTCTCACGGGTGGAAGCGTGTGAGTGTGGGTGTGGATGGACTTGAACTTGGGGCTCCTGCTTGGAGATGCCTACCCTGCCCATGGCGTTACCCAGGTGGCAAACGTACTCTGGGCGCAATGACAGGAGTGCTCATGGCAGTCCCAATTGGCCCCCAGAGCGGGCAGATGGGGTGTGCAGGGTGTTGGGTGGGCATTAGCTGAGGCTCTGGGGCCCGAGTAGGGCGCTCAGGGGGATAGCTGGATCTGGAGCGCCCCCCTTCCTCCTGGCACCCTGGTTACCATGGAAAGCAACTCTTGTTTGGGAGGGTTTGGCTGTTTGCTGCCATTCCCCACCCCCACCCCATATGTGGAGGTGGGAGGGGGGCCAGGTGGTGTGTGGGGGAGGGGCCTCCCACACCCTCCCCCCAGGGCCTCCCTCTTTGCAGAGAAACCTTTCTGGTCTCTAGGAGGGGTGCTTCTTGTGGGAAGGGGAACACGAATGAAGAGAATTAACGTCTGGGTGCTAGGCAGTTAGTTGGACACTTCACATAAATGCTCTCATTTCATCCTCCCTGGGTCCTGCCAGCTATGTGTTAATAGCCCCATTTTGCAGTTGAGGAAATGGAGGCCAAGAAAGATGAAGTCACTTGGCCAAGGCAGCATGGCTGGGATGAGGCCGAGCCTGGATTTAGACACAGACTTGTCTGTTTCTACCATGTTTCCCCATGTCCCGATGCTGGTGCAGTCTCAGCCCCACACACCAGCCAGCCCTCCTGCTCCAAGGCTTGCTCATGCTCCAGAACGCTCTAGGGCTCCTCAGTTCCCCTGGGAGCCAAGCAAGCCCAAACTGCTCTGTTTGGACCCCTGGGCCCTCTGCTGGCCTTGTCTAGACCCTACCCTCGCTCCCGCTTTCCCTGCAGCCTCTGATCTCAGGCCACCCTCACGTTGTCGCCTTTACACCTGGCCCTGGAGTTCTTAACCCACACCCACTGTCATTGTCACATGCTCACCAAGGCAGCTACTGACTCATGGACTGATCCCTTGGGACACCCCTCAGAAAGTAGGCGGGGTCTTGGGTGGTTGGAACAAAGACCTGCCTCCCAGGTGATTCTGGAACTCACTGTGTCTCCCTGAGAATTCCTCCCTTAAATCCTTAGTTGTTGGCAAACCTGGCTGATGATCAGAGTCACCCAGAGGCTTTAGATAATACAGGTTTCCAGTCCCCATCTCAGACCCTCTCCATCAGACTCTCAGCGGGTGGGCTTTGGAATCTATATTTTAACAGGTCTGTCTAGTCACGGGTCCGATTCTGAAGCAGTGCCTTAGATGGTAGCGTCTCAGGCTCCACTTGTCCCTCCCTTCCGCTGCCCCCAGTGTGGACCAGCTTCTTCTCCAAGCAGGCTGCCCAGGTTGAGCCCACTCCTCTCCTGCTCGCTCTTTTTGGATCCTCCAGAGACTTGAACCCCATGCAGACAGCTTGAAGGGACTGACCCCCATCCCCAACACATTCACTCATCCCTCACGTCTTAGGAATCGCGCCATATAGAATGTGGATGGAGAGAATGCAGCTGGCAGCCAGGGCTGATACGCTGTGCCACTCAGAGCCTCTGGCCACAGGAGGGAGGGGAATTGATGGTGTAAATTCTCAGGAAGCCTCTCTGCACCTAGAAAGGTGAGGAAACTGAACGTCACAGCCCCTGCTCTCTGAGGGCTCCCCATCTGGTGAGGAGACGTGAGCACGTGTACAGTGCAGTGCTGTTCCTACAGGATCCAGTCCAGGGGCTTCAGCGTGACACTCAAGGCCTTGGCCACCTGGCACCAGTCAGCCTCTCCAGCCACATCACTCACCGTCTTCTGACCCTTGCTGTAGCCACACTGCACTCTTCCAGCTCAGGATTCAATCGCCTTATGCCATTACGTCCATGCTTTCCTTGAATTCTCATAGCAACCCTGTGAGGCTGGTACTGTTACTGTCCCCGTTTTGCAGATGAGGAAACTAAGGCTGAGAGAAATAAAGTGGCTTTCACAGTATCCCACTGTAAGTGACAGAAATGAAACTCCCCAGGGCTAACTCCTGCCTAGCCCATTGCTCTGGCCAAGACATTCCAAGCTGGCCTCCGCTTCCACCCCTGTCTCCAGCCCCATCATTGCCTCTCTGCTCTCCCTTGGAGTTTGGCCCTGAGGCTTCCAGCCTGGGGCGTGGCTCTGGGGTCCTTGGCTCCCTTTCTCAGAGAGCTCCCTGAAAACAGGGCCTGACCAGCCTGATATTGTCCCACACTGCACCCCCCTCCCCAACCCCATCTGTAGGCCCCAAGGCTGATGGCAGCTTCCTCCCTCCAGGCCTACACCCATTGGGCACCAACTGCAGTGCTGCTCAGGGGAACGGGACTGGCTCCCTGACTTTGAGGTGCCCACAAGTCAAGCTGGGGAGATAAGATGAGGACTCCAGATTTTGATTCAGGATAAAGACTGCTCAGGGTCACGGTGGAAGGCCAGATAATGATCTATAGGTGTTTGGAGGTAGAGGAAGGGAACCAGATAAAGGAAGTCAACCCTCAGGACTCTTTAGGAGCCCCACAGAGTCTGGCTGTGTTGGCCAGAGCCCACCAGGACTTGAGGCTGGAGAAGCAAGCAGAGGCCTGACAGTTAGTGGCCTTGAATGCCAAGCTGGGGAGCTGGCACTCCAAGCTGTAGGGGATGGGGAATTACTCTGGCAGAAAAATCCCTTGACGGTGGTGTGGAGGGTGGACGAGGGGAGAGGCGGGCGCTGGCACCCAGTGTGGGCCTGGTAGTGGGGTCCAGGGGAGAAGATGAGCCCGAGAGAGGGTGGAGGCCCAAAGAGTCCTAGATGCCAGGCCTGAGGTGCCATTCAGCACCCTTTGGTGCTTCAAGGATCCCGGAGGTGAGGCAGAGTGGTGTTAGGGGTCTTGGACACAGGCAGGGAGGAGCTGATCATAGCTCTGTCACTCACCCTGTGTGTGGCCTTGGGCAACTGTCCCCAAGATATCAGGAAATAACATGACGGTTATTCATTGCTCTGGGAAAGGAAAGGAACCAGCACTGCTGTGTCAGGTGGGGGTCCCTGGGCCCTGATCCCTAAAAGACACTGACTTGTGCGTGTTGCGGGAAAGGGGGTCCTTCCTCTAATGCCTCCCTTTCTGTCCCTAAGGTGTCAGATATTCAGGATGTCCAAGCTTTGTCCTGCCCTTAGGTTGACCCGCTGCTTTCTAGCCTCCAGAGCCTTCCCCATGGCCTTGGGAGGCAAGCAGCCAGGTTTTAGGCTCTGTATTTTTAGAGATAAAGGCAGTGATTTGCTCAAGGTCACCCTTGAACCCAGGGCTGCCTGCCCCTGGGTGCCTGCTGCCCTTTGCCCATTGGGAGGCTGTGTGACCTTGGGCATGGCCCTTCCCTCTCTGGCTGAGTCCTATCTAGAGATCTGAATTCCCCTCCCCCAAGACTCTGGGAAGCTGTGATGCCTTCTCCACCCCTCCTGTCCCCTCCCCCTGTCCTCGTCTGGCCTTGCCTCCTCTGTAACCTGAGCTGGGGCTGTGGGGGAAGGGGCTTGCCCTCTGCCAGAGGCACCTGCCAGCTGAGCAGATGTGAGGGGATGGAGGCCCCCTCCTCCCCCAGGGCATCTCCGGCTCTTAGCCTGGCCAGGCTGGGGCTGGGAAGGCAGTGCTCAGTACACCTAGCCCTGGCCCCTGGCCTCTGGACCCAGAACTTGCCCTGAGCACTTGTCCCTTTTCAGCGGACATTCGTGCTCCAACATGTCCTGCAAGGACCTCTCAGTATCCAGGAGAAGACAGATGGCAGATGAGGGCTGGTGCCCAGTTTGGGTGGGCTGCCCTGGGCTCCTGGAGCCCCTTGGCATGGGGACAGAGGGCCAAGGGCGGCCCCTGGGGCAAGGCCAGTGTCTGCGCGGGTGGCCATGCCCCTGGGAGAGCAGATGGCTCTCTTGGCACCACGCCCATTCTGCCTTTTTTCCCCTCAGGAGCCGGCCTGCAGGGCTGGGGCACAGCTGCTGGGCCCTCCCCAGAGCCAGGCCCAGGGCAGGGCTGGGTGAGGTCACCACAGCTGCTCCAGGCCTAGGGCAGGGGTGTGGGGAGGTGCGGCCTGAGGGAGGGAGGGGGCTCCGACTGAGAAGAGACAGGGAGAAGCCTGAATGGCTTTGCATTTAGGGATCCCCTTTAATCCCAGATGAAGGAGGAAAGAGTGTGGAGGTGTGGCTGAGCCATTGCGGACAGCCCCCACCCCCACCCCAGGCCCACCCTGGAGCTTCTGCCAGGCCTGGGCTCCTCCCTAGAGGCATCTCAGGGTGGGAGGAAGAGCAAGGGCCCTGGGTGTGAATTCCTGCACCACCACTTACACGACGTGACCTTGGGCAGGTCAGTTTGTCTCTTGGAGCCTCAGTTGCTCGTCTGTAAAATAGGGATAATAAACCAGCTCGGAGGGTTGTCACAAAGACTCAATAGGGTTTTAATTGCTGAGTGCCAGCACAGTGCATGGCACCTGGTGAACGCTCAGTAAATGGTAGTTTCTTTGCTTCCTCACTTGGCTGGATTCTCTGGAGGAGCCAGGAAGTGCTGAGGAAAAGGAGGGAGGTGGCAGAGGCAGCAGGAACGGGAGGGGAGACCAGGATGGAGGAGGCAAGGCCTGGAGCTCTGGCCTGAGGTTTTGCTGAACAGAAACTGCACAGAATTGCCAGGCCTGAGTGGTTTGTGGCTGCTGAGAGCTCCATCCTATGGTTGACTGAATGTGAGCCAAGGGTTGCCCCAGAAAGTTCACGTGGGGAGGCAGACTCATAGACAGTTATACTCCAGTGTGCAGTTAGATTTCTGTAGTAGCACTGACGTGGGAGCAGCTATCTTTGGGGCTTGCAGAGGGCGCTAGGAAGATGCCACAGAGCTAGCCTTGTTGGAGCAGCAGGAACTGGTGGAGCAGAGAGGGAGGGAAGGGCAAAGGGAACAGAGTGCAAAGGCATGGAGGTGTGAGACATCCAGGGTGGCTGGAGCCCCAGATGGGCTTAAGGGAATGGAGGTGATGAGGCTGGAGAGCGTCAGAGGGCTCTTGAGTATCAGTCTGGAGTTGGACCCAAGCCTGTGGGTGATGAGCAGCCACAGGCTTTTGAGGGAAGAGCTCGGACTTCTGCTGCTGCTTTGTTTGCTGCCCAGGCTGGGTGTGTGGGCTCTGCTGTCTCTGGGGTAGGGGTGGGGGATGCCAGGGCCTATCCCTTGAACTCATGCCTTGCTTGGGACATTTGGTTCCCCCTACCCCCTGGCTGCCCACTTCTGTTCCACTGCTGACCCCAAGCTCACCCACCTGTTGACACCTGCGGCCCTGATGCCACCACCTGCCCTTCTACCCCTCCTCCACTACAGACACTAGTACCAAGGATTTGCACGTGGCCTCAGGCCCTTGAGGTCATCCAGGTCACCCTTTCTGCCAGGTGAAGCACCACAGCTTCACCTCAGGCAGCAGAGCAAGTGACCCCCGGAGAGTCTGTGGCTCTGTCTGAGACAGGTGTGTGTTCCTGGGCCAGACTGGGGCCCCAGAGTGGGGTTGGGGTAAGGGGTGGGACAGGGGCTGCTCTTGGGGCTCTGAGACAGGGAGGGGTTGAGGTTCATGACATGTGGGATCTCATCCATGGATGTTGGGATTGTTACCTTCTTTTCCAGGGGAGGCCCAAGGTTCCATGGGTGAAGCTGGAATTTCAGCCACTGCCCTGGACCTTTGTTCCTGCAGGAAGGGAGGGAAGGAAGGAGGGAGAGACGAAATGGGAGTCATGGTGGGGATCCAGCGCTCACATAGCCCCACAGGTGGTGTCTGCTCAGGGAGGCATTAAAGGGAGGAGCTAGATCATCATCCCCATGGGGTAGGCAGGTCAACTTCCTGAGGGAGGGGCTGGGCTGAACCTTGGACAGTGATAGAACCTGGAGAGGTGTCCATACCTGGCTTCGGGCTTGAATGGATGGACACAAGACCCGGGACTGAACTGGGAGGGTCCTGGAACCGCCTGGTGCCAGGGAGGCCAGGAGGTAGCACAGGGCTTGTGGTGGGTGAGGGGCACAAGACTTGGGTCTCCTGTCTCTTATGAAAGCCAGGAAGCTTGGGCTTGAGAACCAAGGCAGGGATGGACACTGAGGTGGGCAGGGGGGCAGTGTCCCCCGTCACACTGAGACCCAGACCTGGCTCCATCACTTCCCAGCTTCACGGCCTCAGGAGTCATTTAATCCACCTGAGCCTCAGTTTCCCCCCTTTGTAAAGTAGCACTACCTATTTGCAGGGCAGTTATCAGGATTAAAAGAAGAAATGTATCAAAGAACCTAGCCTGGGTCTGTCATACTGTAAGTGGTGCCCTTCTCCTGCCTCAGTATTTGAAGCACGTGGCGGTGGTGTGCTAGAGCTGGCTTCCACTGGCTCATGAGAGCCGATCGTGCACACTTCTTCCCAGTTCTGCGCTCAGTGACGTCATGCTGGCAGCTTAAAATTGGCTACGATGGCAGTATCCATGCCACAGAAATCAGCAACAGCTACAAATCAAATCCTGGAGAGCTGGAGGAAATCCATCCTGTGGGCCCTCTTTAGCCCTAGAGGGGACAAAACGGGAGGTGGGGCAATGGTGGAGCACTGGCTGGGCCACGCAACCTAGAACTCAAAGGCTGTGGGCCCTTTTGGGCCTGGGGAGATTGGACATAGTCATAGCAGGAGACAGCAAATGGTGGAACCCCTTTCCTCTCCACACTCCCCTCTCCCCACCTAGAGATCTGGTGGGCTCTGGCTGGAAAAGTAAGATTGGATGAGGCTGAGCTATCAGAGAATGAAGCTGTACTGGGAGGAGAAATGAGGTTGTACTGGAAGATAAACAAGGTTGTACTGTCAGGGAATGAGGTGGTACTTGGAGGCAAGGTGAGGCTGCATTGTTAGATAAATGAGGTTGTACTGTCGGGATGAAGTGTACTTGTAGGAGAGATGACGTCCTGCTGGATCAGTCAGGTTGCACTGTCAGAGAACACAGCCACACCACAGGAGGAAGGAGAGCCTCCGACTTGGAGAATAAATGAGGGTGTCCTGCTGGATAAATGAGGGGGCCCGTCAGGTGAATGGAGTGCTGTTAGCAAATGAGGTTGTACTTGCTGGATAAATGGGACTGGTGTGCTGGATAAATGGGGTTGTGCTGTCAGATGAATGCATTACTGCTCGTGGGCGAAGGGTGTCCTGGGAATAGATGGGGTTGTCTTGCTGGATAGATGAGGTGCGCCATCAAATGGATCAGACCCTGTCCAGGAGGGAAGCACGGTCAGCAAGGATGAGGTTATTCTGTTCCCACTGGGGCTCATGGAGTGTCTTCTCGCCCAGGTGGTACAGTCTGTAAGAAACCTTGGCCCCAGCAAGCCCTAGGTTACTCAGGTCTATCTGGGGAGCAGGAGGGAGCAAGGTGGGGGGCTGGGGTGGGCAGCTGCATTGTTCACCCTCTGAGGCCTTCTTCCCCTCTCACAGAATCCCTCACTGCTCTCTGCGGTTCCATCTGTGGATCACACTGTTCCTGACTTCCTCCACCCCATGCTTACCTCTCCTTCTGACTATGTTCCCTTCTCTCAGCCCAGTTTGGAGAAGCTCATATCATGTGCCAGCTACTCTGCCCAGTCTCATTAATTCTCCCTGCAACACAGTATTCCCCCTTTACTCTCTCATTCATTCATTCATTCCTTTGACATTTAGTAAACGCCTAGTATGTATCAAACACATGGAGTACAGTAAAAAATGGACAAAAATCCCTCATGAAATAGTGAAACCAGACAATAAATAATAAATACAGAATATAAATACATTATATATTTATATATAACATATATTAATTTATTAATTCATATATATATAAATTAAATATTCATTTAGACAGTGATAATTGCTTTAGAAAAATGTAGAGCAAGGTAAGGGGGCCCAGAAATGGCAGGGAAGAGGAGCAGTTGTTAAGAGTGGTCGGGATGGGCCTCGTTGCAGAAGGTGACATCTGAAGAAAGACTTGAAGGAGATGAGAGATCGACGTGGGTGTCTGGGCGCCCAGTGTTTCTCTGAGACAGAGGCCCCAAGGTGCGACCATGTCTCGCAGCTTCAGAGCAGGAGGGAGGGATCCAGCATTTAGGGGAGGAGTCTGAGAGGTCATGGAGGGGCTGTGGGCTATGGCAAGGCCTCTGTTCTTTACTCTGAGTGAGATGGGGGCGTCAGAGGGTTCTGGGCAGGACTGGACGTGATCCGGGTTATTTGAAGGACCACTCTGGCTGGCGCGTGGTGGAGGGCTGCAGGGGAGCAAGGGTGGAAGCAGGTAGCTGTGTGAGGAGATGGAAGTTCAAAGCATCTTGCCCCAGGGTCGCACTGCTTGTGAGTGTTGGAGCCAAAACTGGGATCCGCAGCCAACACCAGAGCGCATGCGCTTTGCCCTGCGCCAGCCTCCTCTCCCTGGTGGGTGAGGCCCCAGGGGACTGGCCTCCCTGGCCCAGGTTCTGAGGGAGAGTGGGATGGGTGTGGAATGTAACCCACTCTCCGTTCCCTCTGCCCGCTGAGGGTCTCCTGAGGCCCTGAATCAGGAAGGTCTATCTCCTCTGGGAACCTGCCCCAGGCCTGCATGGAGGTATGGGAGATGGGAGGCCCCAGAAGTCGGGCCCAGCTCTGGGCACCAGGGGAGCGCGGGCATGCTGGGGCCGGGCTGTGGTGGCGGGTTGCTAGGCGACTCCGAGAGGGAGCCCTGGTTACTGCTGCCTGGCAGAAGCATCTCCCTCCTCTGCCTCCCTCACCTCCTCTGTGGCCTCTGGCCTCCCAGGAGGCCTTGTGGGTGAATTGTGATCTGCGCTTGCCATTGGATGTTGGCCGGGAGGTCTGATCGGTACCAGGTGGCTGGGCTCTGAGGAGCCAGCCTGGGCTGCAGGGCCTGGGCTTCCCTCGTGGGGCACAGCCCTGGTGTACACCTGGTGCAGAGCCTGGCTCAGCAGTGAGGGCCTAGGTCCTTGTGCAGCTCTGGGCCACCTCCCTGGGTGACCCTGGACAAGGTATCGCCCTCCTCTAGGCCTCCTCTCTGCCCCATCCATCTGGCCAGCAGAATCTCTCCCCAGGGGCCTGGTTTTCTGTGCGAGTGCAAGGGAGGGTGCTGAGCCGGCAGGGCCTCAGGTGCCCCCACCCCCACTCCCTGATGGCTTGAGTGTGCAACACTCAAGTTTTGCATTAGATTCCATTAACTGAAAGAGTTCCACTACTTTGAAAAAAAGTTTGAAAACCTCTGGGCTGGATGATTCTAAGAACTTTCAGTGTCAAATCCAAAAGGTCCCCAGAGTACAGATGGCCCATCTCATCAGTTTACTGGTAGGGAAACTGAGGCTGGAGAGAAGGAGGGACTTGCCCCAGGTCAGGCTTGGTGGAATGGATCAATCCCCAGGCTGAGGGTCAGGGGGCTTGGGCCCGAATCCCTGCTCTACCACCAGGTCCTGGGTGACCTTGGGCAAATCCTTTCTTCTCTCTGGTTTGGACCAGCCATTGTTTCAGGCTGGGGCTCAAGCTCCCAGGGGTACCTGGCTGGGCAGGAAACAGAGTGGGGAAGGATGCAAACCTTCCTAGGCTCAGAACATGTGCTCTTGGTAAAAATCTAAAACATTATTTTTATATTCAGAAAATTTGGACGTATTATGAAGTACAATTCAAAATTCACTTGAACTCTACAAACGAATCACAAGACATATAGGAAATTTTGACCTTGTGATATGTCCCCAGTCTTTCCATGCTGCCAGCTTCTAGGGATAGTTTACATGGAAAGTTTGAGAAGCACTGGAGTACTGGCTTCCTAAGATTCTTTGGAAATTCTCTGACTCGTTTCTCTCTCCCGTGGTGGAATGTGATGTCCTTTAGACTCAGGGTGAGATTAACCTGAAATCAATACCTGGCTCTGCCACTTAAACTGTGTGACCTTGGCAACTTAAGTTAACCTCTCTGAGCCTCACTATCCTCATCCTTAGATAGGGATCACAATCCCTGACTTGTATGGAGTTTGACAGACTGATCACGTGAGATAAAGTAGTTTAACGCTTATACGTCTGAACAGGCAGGTTCTGAGTAGGTGCTGGTACTTGGCAATGTCCTTCCTCCTTCCCCCCCAGCACTCAGAACCAGGCTGGCACATAGGGACATTGATAAAGACGTGTTGCCTTACTGACCTCCAGGTGGAGAAGCCGGGAGGTGGAGCTTCTGGGAAGCCAGAGAGTTCCATAGGGGAGAAGAACTGAGGCCTCCTAGTCCCCTGAACACAGGTGTGAGGGAGGGGCTGGGGAGCCAGGTGCAGGGGCGGGAGCAGGAAGGGGGTATCTAATTGAGGGAGCACCACTCCCTGGGGGTCCAGCTCCCCTCCTCTCAGGGCCCCAGGAGAAGCCAGGCAGGGCAACGCTTGGAGGGGCCTTGGAGCCCCAGCTGTCACCTCCTTAGACCAGAAAGTGCCAGAGATAGGGAGCCTGGGCCCTGAAGAGTCAGGGCAGTACCTGGAGCTGGGGGTGAGGGGTGGGAGCATACCCTGGGCAGCAGAAAGGACCCCTCCTCCTGGAGACTGGTGGGAAGGAGGCGGGAGGGAGAGCCCTCATGGATCAGTGGTTATGGTTACAGGTGGATTAATGAGTTAAGAGCAGGTCCATGAGCTGGGCAGATCTGGATGGAGTGGTACCTAGCACTGCTGCCTGTGGGACTGTGGGCAAGTTACATCATGCCTCTGGGCCTCCGCTCCCTGGTACATGAGATGGGGTAATGCCAGCTTCCCCGGGTTGTTAGTGCCCAGCACAGTTATGCTCAGGGTATGATATTAAGGAGGTAGAGACAGAGCAGGTCTGTTGGGTGACCTAAGAGGTGAGGTCTTCTGGCCAGAGTGAGGGATTTAACCAACGTCTATGAGCACCTGGTGGGTTCACCAAACACTTACCCACACACATTATCTCAGGTAATGATCTAACAGCCTTCGAAAGTGGTTATTGAATGTTGCCCATTTTTTTCAGAGTTCACTGAGGCTCATAAGAGATTGAGTCAGCAGCCCATGGTCACATAGCTAGGTGGCTGAAAAGAGCCAGGCATCCTGCCCAGCCCTTCTGATACCCAAGCCCATGCTGTTTCTGCAGCAGTTACTAAGCTGGGAGGTCAAGGCCACCAGGTGGGAGGTCCCAGTGGTGGGGCGTGGCAGGCCCAGCAGAAGTCCTACTCCTCCAGGTTCCTGAGGGGAGCCAGGTCAGTGGAGCTGTGGACTCCCCTGCCTTCTTGGCAAAAGCAGGCAGTGTCATGGGGATCACTAGAGACTGGCAGAGTAGAAATTTAGAAGAGGATATGCAGGGGTGGCAAAAAGGAAGCTCAGGGAAGTAGGAAGGAACAGCAGAAAGGGCCATGGAGCCTTGGGCAAGCCACTTCACCTCCTGAGCCTTGGTCTTCTTGTCTGTAAATGGGGATTACGCCACCTGCTTTGTGGGGATTTTGTGAAGGCTCCACGGAAGGGGCTTTGAGGGCAGAGCTACTCTGCTTCAGGTGGGTCAGGAGGGAAGGGTGGGCTGCAGCCCAAAGGGCAGGCTGGAGAGCTAGGCTGGCCTGAAGGTGGGCACCAAGCAGAGGTGGGGTCTGAGGTCTCCACGGCCAGTGGATGTGTTTTGAGGGGCTTGCTGGGATCCACGTCCTCTGTGGAGGTCCCAGGAGCTCAGAGGAGTTGGGGGAAATCTCTGCATAGTCTCGGGCCTATAGCCACCTTGGGGACCCCCAGCTTATTCTGCTTTCCCTGGCCAGGCCCTCCCAGCAAAGGGTTAACAGTCTTCTCTACCTGCAGTTGCATTTTAAAGACACGAAATTAAAGCAGGTAATTTATTCTCCCCACACATGAAAGAGCAATTAGTTCTAAACAGGGCTTAATCAGTCACCGAGAGATTGATTTCTGGAGCCCTGGGTTTTCGGGCTCCTGGCACCATGCCAGGCTGGGGAGGGAGGGGGGCAGACAAATGAGCCGCAGCGGCATGAGCCCTTACATAATCTGCCCGGGGGCCCTGGCAGGCTGGCCAGCTCCAGGCGGCGCTGGGCTGAGCTGGGGAGACAGGGTCCTGCTCCCCTGCTGCAGGCCCCTTAAGAGTCGCCCTCAGGTTCGCCCATGCTTCCCGGGAAAGGCCAGGCCCAAGGCTCGGGTCCCACCCTCTGGGCAGTGCCTGTGGGGAGCGGGGGAGAGGATGGGTGTTCGGGTTAGTCCGACCTGGGGACTTACACCTGTTCCCCCAACTCCATTGCCCCCTTCTCCCTTCTGGCTCTCTCCTTTCTCATCCTCTCACCTCCTTCTCTGTTTTCTCCCCCATCCCCGTTCCCCACGGCCTCCTCACTTCCCACTCCCCCACCCATGTCCTTGTCTCCGGCCACAGAACTCCATCCGGCACAACCTGTCGCTGCACACCCGTTTCATCCGCGTGCAGAACGAGGGCACCGGCAAGAGCTCGTGGTGGATGCTGAACCCCGAGGGCAGAAAGACGGGCAAGACCCCGCGGCGCAGGGCCACGTCCATGGACAACGGGGCCAAGTTCCTGTGCATCAAAGGCAAGGCAAGCAAGAAGCAGCAGCTGCAGGCACCTGAGCGAAGCCCCGACGACAGCCCCCCTGAGCGCACCAGCCCCGGGGCCCTTGCCTGCCGCGGCCAAGTGGGCCACCAGCCCGGCCTCACACGCCAGCGACGACTATGAGGCGCGGGCCGACTTCCGCGGTGGCGGGAGACCCCTGCTAGGGGAGGCGGCCGAATTGGAGGACGACGAGGCCCTGGAGGCCCTGGCGCCATCGTCGCCGCTCATGTACCCGAGCCCGGCGAGCGCGCTGTCGCCCGCGCTGGGTGCGCGCTGCCCGGGGGAGCTGCCCCGCCTGGCCGAGCTGGGAGGCCCGCTGGGTCTGCACGGCGGCGGCGGCGGCGCGGGGCTGCCCGAGGCCCTGCTGGACGGCGCGCAGGACGCGTACGGGCCGCGGGCCCGCGCCGGGACGCCCGCCTACTTCGGGGGCTGCAAGAGCGGTGCTTACGGCGGGGGCGGGGGCGGGGGCTTCGGGCCGCCGGCGTTGGGCGCGCTGCGCCGCCTGCCCATGCAGACCATCCAGGAGAACAAGCAGGCCAGCTTCGCGCCGGCGGCCGCGCCCTTCCGCCCCGGGGCGCTGTCCGCGCTGCTGCCGCCGCCGCCGCCCGCGCCCAGGCCCGGCCCGGTGCTGGGAGCGCCCGGGGAGCTGGCGCTGGCGGGCGCGCCCGCCGCCTACCCGGGCAAGGGGGCGGCCCCATACGCGCCGCCTGTGCCCTCGCGCAGTGCCTTAGCCCACCCCATCAGCCTTATGACGCTGCCCGGCGAGGCGGGCGCCCCGGGCCTGGCGCCGCCGGGCCATGCGGCCGCCTTCGGGGCCCCGCGCGGCGGCCTCCTGCTGGACGCGCTGCCCGGGCCGTACGCGGCCGCCGCTGCCCGGCCGCTGGGTGCCGCGCCCGACCGCTTCCCGGCCGACCTGGACCTCGACATGTTCAGCGGGAGCCTCGAGTGCGACGTCGAGTCCATCATCCTCAACGACTTCATGGACAGCGACGAAATGGACTTCAACTTCGACTCGGCCCTGCCTCCGCCGCCGCCCGGCCTGGCCGGGGCCCCGCCCCCCAACCAGAGCTGGGTGCCGGGCTGAGGGCCGCTTCCCGCGCCCCGGGTGCCTGCCCCGCCCCAAGGGGCCTCTGTCTTCCCATCCTGATCCCCGGGACCCCACCCCCGATTCCAGCTCCGCGGGAGGATCCAGGAGGCAGTCCCAGCCCAGCTAGAGACATCCCTCAGAAGTTGACCGCTGAAGGAAGTGGTGGGGAGGGGCTGGGGCACCCCTCCACTGCTGCCCAAACTCCTGAGACCCACTCCTTCCCCCGGGGGCAGGAAGTCTGGGAGTGGAGGCCGAATTCCGGGCTGGGTGGAACGGCGAGGAGCGAGGTGGGCCGCGCTGGTCGGGGAAGCCAACCGGGAGATGGGGCGGGGGGCGTCTCCGAATCTTCAGTTTCATTTGTGGGGCCCTCGCCATGACGAATCGCCCACCCCAAACTGCGGTCTGGTTCTCAATTGACACTTTCCTACTGGTCTTAGCCTCACCCACCCCAAGCCAGCAATCCCCTCCGGAAAATACACTCACACCTACCTGCTGTTCACCCTGAGCTGTCCTCTTTCAGCCCTAAACCACCTCCCACCGCCAGGGTTCAGCCCCTCCCACCCATCCTTGCCGGCCCCAGCTTCTCCCCTCCTCCGTCGGAGTCAATCCCTCTTTCCGACCTCCCCATCACCCGCTAGTGCTGGTCTCAGTCTCTCCAGCGGGCCTCAGCTCCCATCCACCCCACAACCGACACCCCTTTCTCTGTGCCAGTGCTGGCTCCTCTCTCCCATATTTATAAGTGTCCGGTCGGGGCGGGCTGTGGGCGCGGCGTCCCTGGCGCATGTCGTAGGCAGTGTACCGTGGCCGTGCCGTCAGCGTGTGCGTGTGCGTGTGTGCCGTGTCGAGGCCGTGTAGAGTGCATTGTACAGCATATTTTCATGGATAAAATTGTTTTAAATATTTCCCGCGCCTTGGGCTAGCAGGGGGCGTAGCAGCAGAGGAGAAGAATTGGCAGGGATCATGGGGACGGAGTGTCCCTGTGCCTGAGCCCCTACTGTGGCTTTGCCTCTGAGTATGTGTCAGCATTCACTACGTCTGTCTGCTCAACACACATTGGTTAAGGGCCTAGTGAGTTCCGGACGCTGGAGATGTGCCTGTGTGGAGCTCTGCACCTGTTTCCGTGAACATGTGCATGCAGGAAGTTTCTGGTTTGGCGAAATTCTGTCCTGAATAAGCCTCAGAGATTGGAAGAGAAGGCACAGATATTTACTGAGAACCTGTTAGTGTCAGGTCATGTATTAGGCACGATTTTTGTTCCCGATATACAGATGAGAAAAAGGTCCGAGAGGGACAATGGCTTGGGAAGGCAAGGTGGGGTGGAAAGGAGGCCTTTGAAGGCACACAGACATCTATTTGAATCCGTTCCCGGCGGTTTACTGGCTGTGTGACCATGGGCAAGTTTTTAAGCTCTGTAGCCTTGCTTTCCTGGTCTAGACCACAGGATAGTAGCACTGATTGCATGGATTTCTTCTAAGGAGTAAAGGAGAAAAGGTATGTAATGTGCTCAGCAGTGGTCCCGCACTCATTCATTCATTCATCCACAGAAGATTTAGTGACCAACTGTTATGTGCCAGGTCTTATACCAAGCACTGGGGCTGCCACAGAGAACACCACAGGCACAGTCTCTCCCCTCAAGGAACTTCGAGGCTCGAGGGGGACGTGGATGAGTAAAGAGGCGATTGCAGGTCAGAGCTGGAATGAAGGGAGGAGCCAGAGGGCTGCTGTGGGAACGAATGACACGCTGCACCCATCCCAGGCTTGAGGAGTCAGGGAAGGTGCCTGGAGGGGGTGCTGTCTCAGCTGAGCCTTGAAGGATGAGTTGGCCTTGGGAAGGGGAGGGATTCAGACAGAGGGAACGGCATGGTCAGAGGCCCGGAATCAAGAGATCATATGGGTTCCAGAACCAAAGGCAGTTTAGTGTGATGGAAACTCAGAGATAGAAAGGTTACTGATGACAGGGAGGCAAATGGGCTGGAGGGAGCAACAGTGGGAGGGAGTCAGTGGCCAGGCCAGAGGTGCTGGTGGTGACTGAAACCAGGAGGGATATGGGAGGGCAGTGGGGCTGGAGCGGAAAGGAAGAGGTCACATATATTTTGGATGTGGGGTCATTGGGACTTTGTTGTGGATTGGACATGGGGGATGAGGGAGAAGGAAGAGTTGAGTGATACCTGGTTTCGAGTTGGTGACCTGGGCAGACAGAGCCCTTCCCTGAGATGGGGAACATCCCAGCAGGAGGAGCCCCGGGGAAGCTGGTGCGTTCAGCCTCAGACAGGCTCAATTTGAGTTGGGTACTACGGGAACCAGTGGGATGTGGGAGGGGTGTTCAGGAGCATGTATATTGTGTGAATGGCATTGGCCCTGGCATTGGCCGACGTGGTAGCCTGGAGATGTCCCCCTGGGTAGTGAGGTCAGAAGCCCAGGAAGGTGTCTGGGCTGGAGAGGCTCAGAGAACCAAGGGCACAGAGGCTGTCATGGAGGTGTTGGGAGTGGCCTGGGGGTGGTGCAGAATGGGAAGAACAGGGGATCCAGGTCTGATTGCATGGATACCTTAGCACACCTTGGCACAGGAAGAGGAACCCACTGGTTGAGAGGGAGCCGCCGAACTGAGGAGAAGGAAAACCAGGACACTGTGAGCTCCTAGAATCTGTGCAAAGAGCATGGTCCTAGAAAGGAATGCCCAGTGCTCTTACCCGCAGAGCCTCACTTTCTTGTTCTGGGAGATGGGACAGTAGCACCTGTCTCAGATTTGTTTTGAAGAGCAAATAAGATTGGAATTATTCTCTGAGGTCACACAGCTGGCAGGGAGCAGAGCCGGGTTCCTGCCCGCACTGTGGACCTCCAATGCCCAGGCTCTCCTGCAGCCTCCAATGCCTCTGGGGAGGTGGCTGTGACCACAAGAGCAAACGAGCTCTGAGCCAGCAGGACATGTACAGGACTTAAAGGTGGAGGGCGAGACCTCACTGTGGGGTGTGGTAGCTGTCCCTGCCGGGTGGGGAGCACAGAGAGGCTGACAGATCCTCCCCTGGGACAGATGCCCCAGCCCCACCCCACAATCAGACTCCGGATGGTCCAGCTGGGTCTGGGCTCCATATGGGCTGCAAAGCTGCCCCCACCCTAGGCTGACCGAGGGTGGGCTGCTGGTGTGCATGTGCAGGTCTGTGTGTGTCCATGTAGCCCCATGTGCCTCTGCCTGTGTGGGCCTGTGTGTGTGTGTGTGAGTGTGCTGGGAGGGGGGCAGGCTGAGTGATGGTTGGAGCCTCCCTGTCTGAGTACGCACATGCCTGAGCGTGTGTGTGTGTGTGTGTGTGTGTCTATTGAGAATGACAGTGTATCCATCTCTGAGTAGGCTCACATGTGTGCCCGGGGCTGTGGAGTCCATGCTTGTGTGAGTTGTGTGTGCTGCATGCCTTCCTCTCTGGGTGTGTCTGCCTTTCTTGGCGCACACGTCTCTCCGGGTGCACCAGAGCTGGTGTTCCCCTGCCAGGAGTGTCTTCTGGGCTGCTCTGCGGAGGAAGAGGAGGGGAGCAGAGGGACACTCCCAACCCTGGGATGTGGCCAGGCTTATGAGCAGGGAGCAGTGAAACCACCTCAGAGTAACGACTGAGCTCTGCCCGGCTCAGGCCAGTGGTAATTCTAGAGAGAGCTTCTGTCCTGCTGAGCCCCATCGGGAGAAAGGGGGCAACACCCCTGCAGCTGGGGGTCTGCGACTGGCCCTTCCCCACCAGCCTTGAGCCCAGCAGACGAGCCCCCCTCCACGCCCACTCCCTGGGAGGCGTCTGACACATGATTTATTCATAAAAAGCTATTATTTGTGCCAAAGAAGAACAGAGCTGCTGGCTTTTTAAGTGCTGATAATGCTCTCAGCCTCCTTGCCTCTCCTCCCCTCCCCTCTTCTCTCTCACCTCCTTGGGACTTCCCATTCTTTCTTCCTCTCCTTTCTTCCCACTTCCCCTCCTGTTCCCTCTCTCTATTCCTTTCTTGTTCTCCTCATACCTCCTCTTCGCCCATTTCTTCATGCTCCTCCCTTCTCACCCCACTCACCTCTCCACATCTGCTCTACAATTAGGGGAAGGAGGCAGGGTCGCAGGAGGCTCAGAACCAATTGTCCCAGATTGGGGAAGGCCTACACAGGCCTGGAGCCCGGTGTACCCCACCCCTCCCCTCGGCCTTCACCTCTTCAGGACTAGGGGAAGGTTGGGAGGAGGGGGAGCAGGCTGAGAGTGACGGGGGATGGGCTGGTTTCTGGAGGCTGTCATACCAGCTCCCCCTATGCTAAAGGCTGTGACTTTTGCCCCCCATTAATAGCACCAGCCCCCCAAATAAACATTCAGTCTAAAAAACGTGCACTTGCTAAGCAAATGCAGGTTCAAGGGAAACTCCTTGGCCCCCTTTATCCCTTAAGTGTGCCCCGATAGAGAAACTCTGGAGCTACTGTTATTCAGGTGATGCCGGAAGAGGCTGGCATCAAGGGAGGCTCTTGGGGCCCCATCGCAGAGCTCCCTCTCTTTCCAGACAGGAGGTAGGAGAATGAGTATCACAGATGTGAGCATGGACATGGACACATGCAAGGTTCTTAGAAGCAGACATCACAGATCCACATGTGTGTGCCCTCAAGCTCGCGCGTGCACACACACACACACACAGGCATGCACACAGCCACACACCTACGCACACAGATGGAGAGTCGTTCCTCCCTGAGCACCTGCAGCGGGGGCTGAAACTCTCCCCATTTGGATACAGGTTCGTTCATTCATTCATTCACTCATTCACTCCATAAACTTTACATGCCACCCCTCTGTGCCAGCCCTGGTGCTGGGTGCTGGGGTGGCAGAAATGAGCGTGATTGGGCCATAGGGAGGGACTGGAGCAGGGGGCTACTGCATGCCCTCCCCTGCAGCCTTGGGCTAGGGGTTTGGCGCCCAGCAGGCAAGGGGTTAAGTCATTTGGCATCCAGAGCTGGGGCCATTAGGCCTCCTAATTATGAAATTATCGAGGGCCTCAGGTGACTGCTAATTTCACACACACTGTTCCTCTCACGGCTAATGAACGCCCGCAGAACCCACGCCTTGTCTTTCCTGCTGAACGGTGACCTGCAGATAATGAGCTCAGGAAGGCAGACGGGCGGCCGGCTGGGTGGGTGGAGTGCCAGGCTGAGGAGGGGGCCGCTTGCCCTCCCGGCTCCCTTGCTGGCTGCCAGCCCCCAGCGAGGACTTCAGGGCCAGAGCCCAGCCCACAGTCTCTGCAGGACAGGCTAGGCCAGGGGCCCTTGGGAGCGGGGAGGGCATCAGGTCATATGACCCTGGAATGAGCTTGGGGGTGGGAGGAGAAATGAAATGCAAATGCTGGAGGAAGACCATTTCTGCTTGATTCTGGGGCCACGTAGGAGACATTTTTTAAGGGTGAGGGTGTAACGACAGCTTAAGGGGTGGGCATTGGCAGTGGGGGCACAGTCATACCCTGCGGCTGGCATTGGTGATGACTCTGGGGGATGATGGTACTGATGATAGTGGCAGTGTCAATTGGCAAGGTTGCAATGCTGCTGCTGGTTGTGATTTTTAAAGTTTTAATTCTTTTGAAATTAAAAAAGTAACATGAAAAATTACCCTGCAAAATAGGAAGGAAATAAAAGTAATGCATACTGGTTGCAGTCTTAGGTGGGGGCAGACCAGGAGCCCAGGTCTAGAGGTCATGTACCCCCAAATGGGGACGCAATGGACACTTCAGGCTGACCACCAGGTGGGCTTGAAGGCTCTAAGACCTGCCCATGGGGAGGACCCAGCCTCTGCCCCACGATTCACCAACCTGGTCAGTGCCACTTAAGTGGCAGTGTGGCGAATGAGGAGAGCAAGGGGGTGAGAGTCATGGTCTGGTGCCTGGGCCCTCTGTTCTAGCTTTTTCTGTCCTATGGCCTAGAGCAAGCTCCCTTCCCTCTCTGGGCCTCAGTTTCTCTGAGTAAAGGGGAGGGTTAGACTAAAGCTGTGTTCACAGAGGGGACAGGGCTGGGATCCTTAGAGGTTGTCCGTATTCAGCCTGGAGTCCCCATCAGGGACCCTCCCCCGAGGCAAGCACCCTAGGCCAGGGACAGGCGAGGAATCGCCTTTGCTCCAGGTTTGTGCATTTGTGCACGAGGTGCCAAGGTGAGCATTACTCCATCCTCAAGAGTAGAGGGGCGGCCTGGCTTCCCACAGCCTGGTTGTAGGCTGTGTCCTCTGTCAGCAAGTTCCTGCTCTGCCACCAACTGGCATCTACTTCTGCACCTCAGTTTCCCACCTGTCAAAGGGAGGTAATAAAAGTGTGAACTCACTTCAGATGCAACAAAGATCTCCGAGGTTGTAGCTGTTACTGTGTGACCCGGGCCTGACCAGTTCTCTCCCCAGGTGCCCACAGGTCTCTCCCAGGCAGCTAGCTCCATGTTGAGGGCGGGGAAAAGTGTCTGTGCTGTGGGTGTTCCCCGGGGGGAGGGAGGGGTTGGGAGGGTGGGAAGGGCCCGCCCCTGCACATAGGCACACACCCCTGCATCTTGCACATCCCTGCCAGCCCTTTGAATGTGCCATCCCATTGATCCACGCAACAATGTGAGGTAGATACTTTTATTATCTCCATTTTACAGATGAGAAAATTGATGATTAGAGAGGTTAAGTGATTATCCCAAAGTCACACAGCTAGAAAATGGCAGATCCAGACCTCAAAACCAAAGTCTATGGGCCCTTGACTATTATGCTACACCTTTCCTCCACGTGTCATACACAAATGCCCAGGGACATGCATGCCACATACACATACATCCCCAACCAGAGAGTTTCTCATCTCCACGTCCCACCTGCATGCACACAAACACACGTCTGCCCTCCCCTGCGCTTAGGCATACAAACCCCGGCACCCAGAGATGCACTCGGACGGGAACATGTACCTTATTAGTAGACTTGCGAAAATTCACATGTACGTGCCCGCCTGCAAGCAGATGTCCACACACAAACATGCAAGGCACACGAGAGCATGCATAAACACACGCGAGTTCACATTTGCACACAAACACACTCACCCAGGAAAGTGCGCGCACACAAATGCACACCCCCGGGTGCACAGATGGTAGTGTCACCCGTGCACATGCACTGACATGCAAACACATAGGTACACAAGAAATATCTTCAAAGGAGCATTTAGACACACATGTGCACATATGTGTGCCTGTGTAGATGCATGTCCTCCACATATGAAGCAAAGCACACGGGTACTCTCACAGGCACACACAGGCACGGGGTCACACGGGCCCAGGCACCCTGGTGCAGTTAGGTGAGCAACCTCTTGTACCGTAGGTGTGATGGATGGCCCCACGTCCTAAGTGACTATCAAAGTGTCGTGGTGTGCGAGGCACAAACACCAATTAGCTGGGCCTTTGAAAGCATCAGCTTGTTAGAGGGGAAGCAGAAGAGGCTGGAACTGGCAGAAAACACAGAGCTATTTAACTCTCGTGGGGTGGGGGTGTGTGTGCTGTGGAAAGTCCTTGGGACAGAGCTCCCTCCTCCACTCTGCACTTGTTAGTGGAGAAGGACCCTCACGAGGGGCCTTGGCAGGCGGCTTTGATGCTCCTTGAAAGCGGGGGTGGGGGGGCAGCCTCCTGCCAGCTCTGGGCTGGCACTGAGTGAGCGGGGGCTGCGCCAACTGGCGATCAATTTCATGCACATCGTAAACCTAAGTGCTTTCTGGAGAGTGGGGCAGATTGCACATAAACTCCCCCTTTTGTCCCTAGCACACGGGTGGGCGGGTGAGGCAGAGGCTCTCCCGGGTAGGCAGACCTCTGCCAGGCTGCAGGAGACCTGGATAACCTGGTCCCCAGTAGGAGGTATCCTTGGGGACATAGGGAGTTCTCTCAGGAGGGCTGGCACTTGTGGGGGCAGCCGGAGATGTGGACAGCCCTGAGGTCTGCCAGACTCTGCTCCCTAATGGCTGAATGGCTTCAGGCAATCAGCTTCTCTGACCCTTGGTTTCTTCATCTGTAAAATGGGTTGATGTAAGAATTAAGTGAGTTCCTGTCTGTGGCATGATGTGTCCCAGAGCTGAAGAACCTATGCGCATGAATGAGGTCACGTTTGCGTTTATTGGTATGCCTAAATGATTCAGGCTCTGAGTCCCCCCATGCTCACTGCAGGGCCTCAGGCCACCCCCCACAGTCTCCACTGTTTCTGGCAGGCTCCGGAGGTGGGGTCTCACAGGGGCCCACAGACCTGTCTTTCATTACTGCAGCCCACCCATCATTCTTCCAGCCTGGTCCTGACCCAACTCCCGTTTATGCACGCCTGCCACCTTTGAACATGTTTGACAGATCCTCCCCACCATTCCTCCCATCATGACATATCAATACCAGGCCAAAGAGTGGCCTCTGGGTGTTCTCCAAATCCCCTGTTGTTTGGATGCCACAGTGGTTCTGGGCTCTGCATCAAGGCCAGGGCAGCAGGGTGAAGACGGGGGATGAAAGGGGTAAAGGGTAGAAGGGACTGTGTTCCTGCTCAGCTCTGGGCCTTGTCATCTGGGCCCCAAGGAGCTGTGCTTGTGCTTATCATCTCTCAAACACTCTCATGAAATCAGTTTCTTCAGCTTCTGCCTTTGCCCTGACCCTGGAAGCTGAAATCTAAGCAGGGGCTCAGCTGGGGAGGGCTCCACACTGCCCTCATTCCAGGAACCCATACAGTGGAGGGGTTAAGAGCAGTTCTGAAGCCAAACTGCCCAGATTCAAATCCTGGCTTTGCTATTTACCAGACACATGATGTTGGGTAACTTATCTCTGCCTCAATTTCCTCATCTGTAAAATGGGGATGATGGTACCTACCTCATAGGGCTGTTGTTGTGAGAAATAAATAAGTGAATGTTAGTAAAGTGCTTGGAGTGTTACCTAGCACATAGCAGCATGATGTGAATGTTTCCTGATAGTATTATGACGATATTAATGTTATGATATTATAACCATTGTTCCTGTTTCTCCTGTGCCCTTTTCAGACTCTCCTCCGCAATTCTTACTCTTATAACAACAAAATCAGTCTCCATATTTATTAGTGGGTTCAAAACAGAACTGGGAGTGGGAGTACGACAGGGTTACTACAGTTCACAACTCCAAGGGTTGACTTCCACATTATAATGTTTGTCAGTGCCCCTCCCCCCTGGAATTGTTCAGAACCCAACCTGAGCAGCTGAATGTAGCTATCTCCTTTTCTCTCTGATGATGGAGCCCTGCTGTCTTAGTCTGCTCGGGCTGCTATAACAAAGCACCATAGACTGGGTGGCTTAAACCACAAACATTTATTTCTCACAGATCTGGAGGCTGAGAAGTCCAAGAACAAGGTGCCGGCAGATTTGGTTCCTGGTAAGAACCCTTCCTGGCTTGCAGACGGCTGCCTTCTCGCTGCTTCCTCCCACGGAAGAGAGAGAGAGTGCTCTGGTGTCTTCCTCTTCTCCTAAGGGTGCTATTACTACCATGGGAGCTCCACTCTTATGACCTCATCTAAACCTAGGCCCCCAAATGCCTCCACCTCCAAACACCATCACATTGGGGATTGGGGCTCCAACATGTGAATCTGGGGGCGCACAAACATTCAGTTCATAACACCTGCCCAGCCAAGGCATCTCATGGTCAGGCCCTCACAGTGAGCCTGGCATACAGTAGGCACTCAGGAACTAGGGGTGGACCTTTTGATAATTAATCCTCATCACCACCCTGGGAGGAGTAGATGGTTATCCTCAGACTAGAGATGGGGAAATTATACTCAGAGAGGGCTGTATTAGTCAGGAGAGGAGAGGCTATGCTGTGGTAACAAACAACCCCTAAATCTCAGTGGAGAAACACAACAAAAACTTATTGTTTGCTTATGCAAAGTCTCCTGCAGGTCCGGGCACCTCTCAGGGCTGCTGTCCTTCATGGGGTGACTCAACTTTCCATGCCACTTTGATCTTGAGGATCCACCGCCTCAAAAGAGGCTTTCTTGGTTGCTGCAGCAGCTGGAAGGTCATGCACCAGCTCTTATATGCTTTGGCCGGGAAGTGACCATTTCACCTCTGTCCACAGGTCCTTGGCCAGGAGCAGTCACACGGCCCACTTACCAAGAAGGAGCCTGGGAAATGTAGGGTTTCGTGTATGCAGGAGGAGGGCCGGGGTGATTCTATGTGTCTAGGCATGGACAAGACAAGAAGGGCCCGGGAGCTTAGAGTGAGAGGGAGTTCTGCCAAGTGGGGCAGAGAGGAGAGGCTTCCTTGGAGGGGACTGGAGCTTGGCTTTGAAGAGGAGGCCAAGACAGATTTAGCATGGATTAGGCAAAGAAGAGGAAGAGGGCATTCCACGTGGGGACAAAGAAAGAGTAATCACCTGGCGGTAGACAAGCATAAGATGCCTCCAAGGAACGATGAGAACATCCTGGCTTGAGTGGTCTGTCTAGGGAGGATGGGGAAGGTCAGGGTGGACTTTCAAGGCCTTAGAGAAAGAGAAATATTTTGGAGGCAGAATTGATGAATCTGCAGTCCATCGTCACCTCTATGTGGATAAGGTGGGAGAAGGGGCTCTGGTTTGACTTGCAGGTTTCTGGCTTGGGAAACTGGGAGATGAAGGCACCAGTCATCAAGCTGGGGAAGCCAAGAGGACGAGCGTGGTGTGGGTCAGAGAGAAAGCTTGGTTTGGGCCACACTGGGTTGGAGATATCCAGGGAACATGCAAGGAGGGGCCAGGAGGCAGTGGATAGTCGCGTCCCAAGCTCAGGAGAAAGAGCTGGGCTGGAGTGGAAGATCAGAGGTGTAGGCACGCAGATGGTGACTGAAGCCTTGGGCACGGATTATATTACCCAGGGGTCATGTGAAGGGTGAGCGGAGAAGGGGACCCGGACAGAGCTCTGGAGAGCAGCCTTGTGAGAAGGGCAGAGGAAGAGTCCAAGAAGGTACCAGCCAGAGGGGTGGAGGCAAAGCCAGGAGGCATCACGGGAGCACGAGAGAGCCAAGAAGAGAAGAGAGGTCAGTTGTGCCTGACGCTGTCCCGGCATCCAGATGAGGAATGACCGTGGGATTTAGTGACAAGAAGGCTGCTGGTGACCTTGGGGAGGATTGTTTCTAGGGCATGAGGGGTATAGAAGCCAGCTTGGAGTGGGTCAAAGAGCAAATATAGACAACTCTCAGAAGCTTCTCTAGAGGGTGAGGAGAGACTCAGCCATGGTGGAAGAGGTTGGGCTGTCAAGGGAAAGTATTTCTTAAAATTATTTTATCATTATTATTGGTTTTTAAGAAAAGAGAGACTTGAATGTGTTGAGAGCTGACGGGAAGGAGCCAGTAGGGAGGGAGATGCTGGCGATTCAGGGTATCCCTGGGGGGTGGGGGGCAGTGGAGCGGAATCCAGGACTGGGGTGGTGGGTTGGGATTCGTCTAGAAGGTCAGCCATAGGTGGGCTGCTGGGGCAGGGTCAGCCATGAGGAAGCCATGGAGAGGGAGTTGGGGAATGACAGACAAGTAGCTGAGGCTCGAGGGTCCCAGATCGAAAACATGGTGGGGTGGGGGTGCGGGTATAAGACCCAGGAAAAGGGAGAGGTTAGGAGTAAAGGTATGAGTTGGAAAAAGAGGCAGAGCGGGGGGAGACACGGAGAGAGAGATAATCAGAGACATAAAGACACAGAAGGATACGAAAAGAGACAGAGAGGGGAGGACGAAAGGCAGGGCTGAGGCTCAGGAGGGGACCCCTCAGGAGAGACCCCTCCGTGCCGGCACAGGTGGGACTGCTGTGGAAAGAACGTGTGCTTTTCTCAGGGGACCCTGAGCCAGAGCTCAGATCCTCTCCCAAACCCTACTGGCGCCCAGCCCAGGAGTCCACCTGACTATAGCCATGCAGATGCCCGGGCCCCTTGCTCTCTGGGCTCCAGGGGTGGGGAGGGGCTCTGCCAAGCCCTTCCTCCATTACAGGAGCACCGACCACGCCCCTCGATGCCTCCAGTCCTGGGCAGAGGGCAACCTGGTCTTCACTGGGGCAGTCCAGGCCTCTGGGCACCCCACAGGCATTGGGCCCCAAGTATAGACAGGCCCTGAGGGAGATGAAGGTGGCAGCCAGCCCCCTGCCCCCCATCTCTCATGGCCCCAGCCCCAGGCCCTGGTCGCCCCGTGGGGCCTAGGCCACCCTGACATTCACCTAATTGTCTTCCTGCTTTGATGAGTGGCTCCGCAGAGGCGCCGCCACGGATCAAATTAAATGTGAGCTGAGCAGGCAGCCCTGCTGATGAGACGGGAAATACCACATTTACATAGCCCAGCCCTGGGGTGGGGAGACCCAGGCCCAGGAGACAAAGGTCCAGGGGACCAGAGAAAGACGGAGTCAGAGAGCCGGAGACAAGAGATATGGGGGTGGGGAGAAGGAAAGAGATGGCATAGAAGGTGGGGGAAGGTGGGCAGGGCACCATCCAGAGGGTCCCAGTCACTGCTGCTGAGTGACAGGCGGTGGGGGAGGAGGGAGAGCAATACAGGTGGAGGTTCTTGCCACCCCCAGCAGGTGACCTCCACCACGCCATGCCCAGCCAGCTGGCCCTGGAGGTAGGAAGGTGGCCTGGAGCCCAAGGTGCAGCTGAGTACCCCTCCTGCCCCACTCCCAGCTGGGTCTCGGAGCAGCTCCCCTCATCCCACCCCAGAGCCCACAGCTGGGCCGCAGCTGCTTCCCTCAGCACAGCCCTGGTGGGTGCAGCCACGAGCTTCCCCTCAGTTCACGTGGGGACATTCTGGCTGCCCCAGAAAGGGTGTGTGTGGTGCGTGTACAAATGTGACAGCGAGAGTGCGATCACGCGTAGCACCAGCATGGGGTCTTCTGGGTGCGGGTGCAACGGCTGTCACTAGCCCTGGGCACTTGGAGGACATTAATGAGCCAGGTCTTCCCTCTGCTCAGTTTGGCCCAGATGTTCCCACTCAGGGACTCCGAGTCTGGGTGCAGGATGTGGGGCGCTGTTGTTCAAGTCACGGTGACTGTGCCAGCAGCCCCTCCTGCTCCTGAAAGCACGTTCCAGGAGCAAAGCACTGTCACAGCCTCAAAACAACTCTGTGACGAAGCCACTCATATTCTCCCCACTTTACAGAGAAGAAAACTGAGGTTCCAAGAGGGGAAGTGGCAGTGGCTTGACTACCTAGAAAGGGCACTGCCCAGACACGAACCCAGGACCATCCTACTCAGCCCAGTCGGTCCTTCTCTGCTCCATCTTCTGTCTGTCTCTCTGAGCATCTGAGGCCCCTGAGGCTGGGTCTGGTGGTCCCACAACACTCAGCACTGAGCCCTTGTGCTTAGTAGGAGTTGAGAAGGACTTATTCATCCCTTCCTTCAGCTTGCTATCCAGGTTCCCTCCAGAAACACCCCCTACTCTCCCTCTTCAGCCTCACACCTGGGCTGGACGCCTGGGATAGTACTTTCACCATTAACAGGGTTTACTGAGCACATGCCATGTGCCAGGCCTGAGGCACGCCCTTTACGTGTGTGTCACTGACCCCTCACTTCAACCCGAGGCAGGCTGCACCATCGTTAGCCTCATTTGCGAGATGTGGAAACTGAGGCTCACACAGATCAGGGAGAGGCATTCTGTTACGAGTTAGGCTCTATTTGGGTACCGTCTCCTTTTCCCTGAGAGTCCCCTCCCTCTGTCACCAACACAGACCTAGCCGTCCAGGGAGACAGAAGGGTGTGGAAGGAGAGGCTTCCCGTACTCGAGGGCGTGTGAGCTCGGGGCCAGGGCCCCCAGGACGCTCTACCCTGTGCCAATGTCTGTCAGGTGGTGTCTCCACCTCACCTCCTCGACTCCTCACAAGAGCTCTACGACCTGGGAATGAATATCCTCCCATTTTAGAATGAGCAAACCAAGGCTCAAAAAGGGGAAGTGACAGCAAGTCAGCATCAAGGCTAGTTGTGAGGCCCAAGCGTCCAAATTCCCAGCTCTTTCCAGCACCCAAGGCTAAGCAAAGTTTGCCCCTTGCTTTCCCCATGGGAACTCCCACTTGGGGCTCCCCCCCTGCCCAGGGGAGCTAGACCCACGAAAGCGCCAGTTGGCTCCACTGAAAAGCCCTTCCCCCTCACCCACGGGGTCCAGGGCGGCTTTTACTGGGAAAATAATTAGAAATCTAATTCTTATTTCTCCCACTCCGCTAATTGTCTGTGGACAATTTGATTGTAACAGTCGTCACTGAAGCAGAAAAACCACCTTATTTCTGCCAGACATCCTCCCTGCAATTAACACTAGCAACTGCCTGGCTCTCCTCTCACCTGCAGAGACCCAGGGCTGCCCTCACCTCTCTGCCTCCCCAGCTTTGGCGAGAGCACATCTGGGGGCCAGGCCTGGCCACAGGGGGATGGGGCAGGGACTGCGCAGGGGCGGGTGCCTAGGGCAAGGGAGAGAGAGAGGAGATTGGGGGGTGGGATATGAATATTTGAGCATTTGGGGAAGAGGAAGGAGAAATGCAGACCCAGGCCCAAGGAGAGACAGGGGCCAGCGGGCCAGACC
>NW_026691462.1:0-96223 GCF_020826845.1 Diceros bicornis minor
AAAGGCTCTGTGGAGTCAGAAGTGCCGAGACAGGCAGATGGCACCAGAGGGTTTGGGGGCCAGCGCGCAACTGGGCTAGCCCCTCCTCCCGGGAGTCGGGGAGGCCCGGCCTTCCTAGTGCCCAGGCCACGGCTCCGGGGGAGAAACCCGCCATGGAGGGCTCGCGGGAGGCCCTCTGCCTGAGGTGGCAGGTGTCACGCCAGGGCCACTGCAAGCCTGGCTCGGCTTGCCTGCTTTCTCCAAAGGAGGCTGGCCGACCAGCCGAACCTGGCACCTGGGCCAGGCCCCTTCCAAGGGGACGAGTTCCAGAGGATAGAGCCCTGGGGGCGGCTGCAAGTCTCCTGGGGCGTGTGCTGGGCCCCCGTCAGAGGAGGAAGCAGCCTGGTAAACGGGTGTGCCAGGCCTGAGATCTGGAGGCCTCCCACAGCCGGGTCCCTGTCCTGCCCAGGCCCCCCGAGGGAGACGATGGTCGGGCAGTGGCGAGCGGGGTGGGGCTGGCGCCGAGCCTGCCCTTGGATGCCCCGGGGAAGGGCGCCGGGGGATGGGCTGCCCCTGGCCAGGTCTGAGGGACCGACCCAGCTCGGGGCTGTCGGGGGCAGAGAGAGAACCCCCCTCCGCCCTTTCCCTTCAGGTTCTTAGGGCTGGCCAAATCCTTCCCAAGACAGCTTGTCTGGAGAAAATCAGACCCAGCTGAAGAACATGTGTCCATGGGGGAAACCCGGGAAACTGAGTCTCCCCACACAATAGCAGAGATTCTCATCTTGCATCCTCTCCTGAGCTAATGACAAAGGTGGATGTCCCGGGTGGGGTGGGCCTGTGGAATGGGAGAGGGGAGGAAGTCTATTGTCATGCAGAGGGACATGGAAAGACTTGTCTGAAGCTTATCCCCTGCACTGGGGTCAGGTCGGGAAGGGACGGCACAGAGGTGAGCAGGAACCAACCGGCCTCTCTGTGGTGGGGCTGGCCCCGGGGCAGGCGTGGGGGTGATGGCTGGAAGTGGGATGGCGCTGTGAGTTGGCACCAGCCAGCGGTGGAGGCAGAGACTCAGAGGTCAGGGATCTCTCTCTCTGTCTCTGTCTCTCTCTCTCTCCCTCAGGGAGCTGAGGAGAGTAAGGTGGCGCCCCCTGCCCACCTCGCCTACCTCTCCATGGGCCCTTCTTTCTCTGGCCGCTCCGGGAGCCCTGCGGGCTTGGGTTCAAGCCCCCACACACCGCACAGGCCAAGGGCGCATGCGCGACCGCCGGGGCCTAGGGCTGGCCTCGGGGGGGCGGGGGGTCCTCAGTGAAGGCCCCGCCCTCCCTCCAGGCTCTGACCCAGCTGCAGCTCTTCCATCGCCGCCCTTCTGGACTCGGCTTCAGCTGTCTCCCTCCCCTCCCCCACTCCCACTCAGCTTGCAGGCCGCTTCCCTGCCTTGAAAGCATTGCTCTGGCCCTGAGGGCCACAGACCTACTGGGCTTCAAGCTCAAGGCTCTGCCTGGGCCTGCTGCTTCGGCCAGGGGCTCATTTTTTCCTGGAAAGACAAAGCCATGGCCTCACCCCACGCCTGCACTTTGCCACGGCAGGCAGCCCAGATGTAGGAAAGGCTCTGTGGAGTCAGAAGTGCCGAGACAGGCAGATGGCACCAGAGGGTTTGGGGGCCAGCGCGCAACTGGGCTAGCCCCTCCTCCCGGGAGTCGGGGAGGCCCGGCCTTCCTAGTGCCCAGGCCACGGCTCCGGGGAGAAACCCGCCATGGAGGGCTCGCGGGAGGCCCTCTGCCTGAGGTGGCAGGTGTCACGCCAGGGCCACTGCAAGCCTGGCTCGGCTTGCCTGCTTTCTCCAAAGGAGTCTGGCCGACCAGCCGAACCTGGCACCTGGGCCAGGCCCCTTCCAAGGGGACGAGTTCCAGAGGATAGAGCCCTGGGGGCGGCTGCCAAGTCTCCTGGGGCGTGTGCTGGGCCCCCGTCAGAGGAGGAAGCAGCCTGGTAAACGGTGTGCCAGGCCTGAGATCTGGAGGCCTCCCACAGCCGGGTCCCTGTCCTGCCCAGGCCCCCCGAGGGAGGACGATGGTCGGGCAGTGGCGAGCGGGGTGGGGCTGGCGCCGAGCCTGCCCTTGGATGCCCCGGGGAAGGGCGCCGGGGGATGGGCTGCCCCTGGCCAGGTCTGAGGGACCGACCCAGCTCGGGGCTGTCGGGGGCAGAGAGAGAACCCCCCTCCGCCCTTTCCCTTCAGGTTCTTAGGGCTGGCCAAATCCTTCCCAAGACAGCTTGTCTGGAGAAAATCAGACCCAGCTGAAGAACATGTGTCCATGGGGGAAACCCGGGAAACTGAGTCTCCCCACACAATAGCAGAGATTCTCATCTTGCATCCTCTCCTGAGCTAATGACAAAGGTGGATGTCCCGGGTGGGTGGGCCTGTGGAATGGGAGAGGGGAGGAAGTCTATTGTCATGCAGAGGGACATGGAAAGACTTGTCTGAAGCTTATCCCCTGCACTGGGGTCAGGTCGGGAAGGGACGGCACAGAGGTGAGCAGGAACCAACCGGCCTCTCTGTGGTGGGGCTGGCCCCGGGGCAGGCGTGGGGGTGATGGCTGGAAGTGGGATGGCGCGTGAGTTGGCACCAGCCAGCGGTGGAGGCAGAGACTCAGAGGTCAGGGATCTCTCTCTCTGTCTCTGTCTCTCTCTCTCTCCCTCAGGGAGCTGAGGAGAGTAAGGTGGCGCCCCCTGCCCACCTCGCCTACCTCTCCATGGGCCCTTCTTTCTCTGGCCGCTCCGGGAGCCCTGCGGGCTTGGGTTCAAGCCCCCACACACCGCACAGGCCAAGGGCGCATGCGCGACCGCCGGGGCCTAGGGCTGGCCTCGGGGGGCGGGGGGTCCTCAGTGAAGGCCCCGCCCTCCCTCCAGGCTCTGACCCAGCTGCAGCTCTTCCATCGCCGCCCTTCTGGACTCGGCTTCAGCTGTCTCCCTCCCCTCCCCCACTCCCACTCAGCTTGCAGGCCGCTTCCCTGCCTTGACAGCATTGCTCTGGCCCTGAGGGCCACAGACCTACCGGGCTTCAAACTCAAGGCTCTGCCTGGGCCTGCTGCTTCGGCCAGGGGCTCATTTTTTCCTGGAAAGACAAAGCCATGGCCTCACCCCACGCCTGCACTTTGCCACGGCAGGCAGCCCAGATGTAGGAAAGGCTGTGTGGAGTCAGAAGTGCCGAGACAGGCAGATGGCACCAGAGGGTTTGGGGGCCAGCGCGCAACTGGGCTAGCCCCTCCTCCCGGGAGTCGGGGAGGCCCGGCCTTCCTAGTGCCCAGGCCACGGCTCCGGGGAGAAACCCGCCATGGAGGGCTCGCGGGAGGCCCTCTGCCTGAGGTGGCAGGTGTCACGCCAGGGCCACTGCAAGCCTGGCTCGGCTTGCCTGCTTTCTCCAAAGGAGGCTGGCCGACCAGCCGAACCTGGCACCTGGGCCAGGCCCCTTCCAAGGGGACGAGTTCCAGAGGATAGAGCCCTGGGGGCGGCTGCCAAGTCTCCTGGGGCGTGTGCTGGGCCCCCGTCAGAGGAGGAAGCAGCCTGGTAAACGGTGTGCCAGGCCTGAGATCTGGAGGCCTCCCACAGCCGGGTCCCTGTCCTGCCCAGGCCCCCCGAGGGAGGACGATGGTCGGGCAGTGGCGAGCGGGGTGGGGCTGGCGCCGGGCCTGCCCTTGGATGCCCCGGGGAAGGGCGCCGGGGGATGGGCTGCCCCTGGCCAGGTCTGAGGGACCGACCCAGCTCGAGGCTGTCGGGGGCAGAGAGAGAACCCCCCTCCGCCCTTTCCCTTCAGGTTCTTAGGGCTGGCCAAATCCTTCCCAAGACAGCTTGTCTGGAGAAAATCAGACCCAGCTGAAGAACATGTGTCCATGGGGGAAACCCGGGAAACTGAGTCTCCCCACACAATAGCAGAGATTCTCATCTTGCATCCTCTCCTGAGCTAATGACAAAGGTGGATGTCCCGGGTGGGTGGGCCTGTGGAATGAGAGAGGGGAGGAAGTCTATTGTCATGCAGAGGGACATGGAAAGACTTGTCTGAAGCTTATCCCCTGCACTGGGGTCAGGTCGGGAAGGGACGGCACAGAGGTGAGCAGGAACCAACCGGCCTCTCTGTGGTGGGGCTGGCCCCGGGACAGGCGTGGGGGTGATGGCTGGAAGTGGGATGGCGCGTGAGTTGGCACCAGCCAGCGGTGGAGGCAGAGACTCAGAGGTCAGGGATCTCTCTCTCTGTCTCTGTCTCTCTCTCTCTCCCTCAGGGAGCTGAGGAGAGTAAGGTGGCGCCCCCTGCCCACCTCGCCTACCTCTCCATGGGCCCTTCTTTCTCTGGCCGCTCCGGGAGCCCTGCGGGCTTGGGTTCAAGCCCCCACACACCGCACAGGCCAAGGGCGCATGCGCGACCGCCGGGGCCTAGGGCTGGCCTCTGGGGGCGGGGGGGTCCTCAGTGAAGGCCCCGCCCTCCCTCCAGGCTCTGACCCAGCTGCAGCTCTTCCATCGCCGCCCTTCTGGACTCGGCTTCAGCTGTCTCCCTCCCCTCCCCCACTCCCACTCAGCTTGCAGGCCGCTTCCCTGCCTTGACAGCATTGCTCTGGCACTGAGGGCCACAGACCTACCGGGCTTCAAACTCAAGGCTCTGCCTGGGCCTGCTGCTTCGGCCAGGGGCTCATTTTTTCCTGGAAAGACAAAGCCATGGCCTCACCCCACGCCTGCACTTTGCCACGGCAGGCAGCCCAGATGTAGGAAAGGCTCTGTGGAGTCAGAAGTGCCGAGACAGGCAGATGGCACCAGAGGGTTTGGGGGCCAGCGCGCAACTGGGCTAGCCCCTCCTCCCGGGAGTCGGGGAGGCCCGGCCTTCCTAGTGCCCAGGCCACGGCTCCGGGGAGAAACCCGCCATGGAGGGCTCGCGGGAGGCCCTCTGCCTGAGGTGGCAGGTGTCACGCCAGGGCCACTGCAAGCCTGGCTCGGCTTGCCTGCTTTCTCCAAAGGAGGCTGGCCGACCAGCCGAACCTGGCACCTGGGCCAGGCCCCTTCCAAGGGGACGAGTTCCAGAGGATAGAGCCCTGGGGGCGGCTGCCAAGTCTCCTGGGGCGTGTGCTGGGCCCCCGTCAGAGGAGGAAGCAGCCTGGTAAACGGTGTGCCAGGCCTGAGATCTGGAGGCCTCCCACAGCCGGGTCCCTGTCCTGCCCAGGCCCCCCGAGGGAGGACGATGGTCGGGCAGTGGCGAGCGGGGTGGGGCTGGCGCCGAGCCTGCCCTTGGATGCCCCGGGGAAGGGCGCCGGGGGATGGGCTGCCCCTGGCCAGGTCTGAGGGACCGACCCAGCTCGGGGCTGTCGGGGGCAGAGAGAGAACCCCCCTCCGCCCTTTCCCTTCAGGTTCTTAGGGCTGGCCAAATCCTTCCCAAGACAGCTTGTCTGGAGAAAATCAGACCCAGCTGAAGAACATGTGTCCATGGGGGAAACCCGGGAAACTGAGTCTCCCCACACAATAGCAGAGATTCTCATCTTGCATCCTCTCCTGAGCTAATGACAAAGGTGGATGTCCCGGGTGGGTGGGCCTGTGGAATGGGAGAGGGGAGGAAGTCTATTGTCATGCAGAGGGACATGGAAAGACTTGTCTGAAGCTTATCCCCTGCACTGGGGTCAGGTCGGGAAGGGACGGCACAGAGGTGAGCAGGAACCAACCGGCCTCTCTGTGGTGGGGCTGGCCCCGGGGCAGGCGTGGGGGTGATGGCTGGAAGTGGGATGGCGCGTGAGTTGGCACCAGCCAGCGGTGGAGGCAGAGACTCAGAGGTCAGGGATCTCTCTCTCTGTCTCTGTCTCTCTCTCTCTCCCTCAGGGAGCTGAGGAGAGTAAGGTGGCGCCCCCTGCCCACCTCGCCTACCTCTCCATGGGCCCTTCTTTCTCTGGCCGCTCCGGGAGCCCTGCGGGCTTGGGTTCAAGCCCCCACACACCGCACAGGCCAAGGGCGCATGCGCGACCGCCGGGGCCTAGGGCTGGCCTCGGGGGGGCGGGGGGTCCTCAGTGAAGGCCCCGCCCTCCCTCCAGGCTCTGACCCAGCTGCAGCTCTTCCATCGCCGCCCTTCTGGACTCGGCTTCAGCTGTCTCCCTCCCCTCCCCCACTCCCACTCAGCTTGCAGGCCGCTTCCCTGCCTTGAAAGCATTGCTCTGGCCCTGAGGGCCACAGACCTACTGGGCTTCAAGCTCAAGGCTCTGCCTGGGCCTGCTGCTTCGGCCAGGGGCTCATTTTTTCCTGGAAAGACAAAGCCATGGCCTCACCCCACGCCTGCACTTTGCCACGGCAGGCAGCCCAGATGTAGGAAAGGCTCTGTGGAGTCAGAAGTGCCGAGACAGGCAGATGGCACCAGAGGGTTTGGGGGCCAGCGCGCAACTGGGCTAGCCCCTCCTCCCGGGAGTCGGGGAGGCCCGGCCTTCCTAGTGCCCAGGCCACGGCTCCGGGGAGAAACCCGCCATGGAGGGCTCGCGGGAGGCCCTCTGCCTGAGGTGGCAGGTGTCACGCCAGGGCCACTGCAAGCCTGGCTCGGCTTGCCTGCTTTCTCCAAAGGAGTCTGGCCGACCAGCCGAACCTGGCACCTGGGCCAGGCCCCTTCCAAGGGGACGAGTTCCAGAGGATAGAGCCCTGGGGGCGGCTGCCAAGTCTCCTGGGGCGTGTGCTGGGCCCCCGTCAGAGGAGGAAGCAGCCTGGTAAACGGTGTGCCAGGCCTGAGATCTGGAGGCCTCCCACAGCCGGGTCCCTGTCCTGCCCAGGCCCCCCGAGGGAGGACGATGGTCGGGCAGTGGCGAGCGGGGTGGGGCTGGCGCCGAGCCTGCCCTTGGATGCCCCGGGGAAGGGCGCCGGGGGATGGGCTGCCCCTGGCCAGGTCTGAGGGACCGACCCAGCTCGGGGCTGTCGGGGGCAGAGAGAGAACCCCCCTCCGCCCTTTCCCTTCAGGTTCTTAGGGCTGGCCAAATCCTTCCCAAGACAGCTTGTCTGGAGAAAATCAGACCCAGCTGAAGAACATGTGTCCATGGGGGAAACCCGGGAAACTGAGTCTCCCCACACAATAGCAGAGATTCTCATCTTGCATCCTCTCCTGAGCTAATGACAAAGGTGGATGTCCCGGGTGGGTGGGCCTGTGGAATGGGAGAGGGGAGGAAGTCTATTGTCATGCAGAGGGACATGGAAAGACTTGTCTGAAGCTTATCCCCTGCACTGGGGTCAGGTCGGGAAGGGACGGCACAGAGGTGAGCAGGAACCAACCGGCCTCTCTGTGGTGGGGCTGGCCCCGGGGCAGGCGTGGGGGTGATGGCTGGAAGTGGGATGGCGCGTGAGTTGGCACCAGCCAGCGGTGGAGGCAGAGACTCAGAGGTCAGGGATCTCTCTCTCTGTCTCTGTCTCTCTCTCTCTCCCTCAGGGAGCTGAGGAGAGTAAGGTGGCGCCCCCTGCCCACCTCGCCTACCTCTCCATGGGCCCTTCTTTCTCTGGCCGCTCCGGGAGCCCTGCGGGCTTGGGTTCAAGCCCCCACACACCGCACAGGCCAAGGGCGCATGCGCGACCGCCGGGGCCTAGGGCTGGCCTCGGGGGGCGGGGGGTCCTCAGTGAAGGCCCCGCCCTCCCTCCAGGCTCTGACCCAGCTGCAGCTCTTCCATCGCCGCCCTTCTGGACTCGGCTTCAGCTGTCTCCCTCCCCTCCCCCACTCCCACTCAGCTTGCAGGCCGCTTCCCTGCCTTGACAGCATTGCTCTGGCCCTGAGGGCCACAGACCTACCGGGCTTCAAACTCAAGGCTCTGCCTGGGCCTGCTGCTTCGGCCAGGGGCTCATTTTTTCCTGGAAAGACAAAGCCATGGCCTCACCCCACGCCTGCACTTTGCCACGGCAGGCAGCCCAGATGTAGGAAAGGCTCTGTGGAGTCAGAAGTGCCGAGACAGGCAGATGGCACCAGAGGGTTTGGGGGCCAGCGCGCAACTGGGCTAGCCCCTCCTCCCGGGAGTCGGGGAGGCCCGGCCTTCCTAGTGCCCAGGCCACGGCTCCGGGGAGAAACCCGCCATGGAGGGCTCGCGGGAGGCCCTCTGCCTGAGGTGGCAGGTGTCACGCCAGGGCCACTGCAAGCCTGGCTCGGCTTGCCTGCTTTCTCCAAAGGAGGCTGGCCGACCAGCCGAACCTGGCACCTGGGCCAGGCCCCTTCCAAGGGGACGAGTTCCAGAGGATAGAGCCCTGGGGGCGGCTGCCAAGTCTCCTGGGGCGTGTGCTGGGCCCCCGTCAGAGGAGGAAGCAGCCTGGTAAACGGTGTGCCAGGCCTGAGATCTGGAGGCCTCCCACAGCCGGGTCCCTGTCCTGCCCAGGCCCCCCGAGGGAGGACGATGGTCGGGCAGTGGCGAGCGGGGTGGGGCTGGCGCCGAGCCTGCCCTTGGATGCCCCGGGGAAGGGCGCCGGGGGATGGGCTGCCCCTGGCCAGGTCTGAGGGACCGACCCAGCTCGGGGCTGTCGGGGCCAGAGAGAGAACCCCCCTCCGCCCTTTCCCTTCAGGTTCTTAGGGCTGGCCAAATCCTTCCCAAGACAGCTTGTCTGGAGAAAATCAGACCCAGCTGAAGAACATGTGTCCATGGGGGAAACCCGGGAAACTGAGTCTCCCCACACAATAGCAGAGATTCTCATCTTGCATCCTCTCCTGAGCTAATGACAAAGGTGGATGTCCTGGGTGGGTGGGCCTGTGGAATGGGAGAGGGGAGGAAGTCTATTGTCATGCAGAGGGACATGGAAAGACTTGTCTGAAGCTTATCCCCTGCACTGGGGTCAGGTCGGGAAGGGACGGCACAGAGGTGAGCAGGAACCAACCGGCCTCTCTGTGGTGGGGCTGGCCCCGGGGCAGGCGTGGGGGTGATGGCTGGAAGTGGGATGGCGCGTGAGTTGGCACCAGCCAGCGGTGGAGGCAGAGACTCAGAGGTCAGGGATCTCTCTCTCTGTCTCTGTCTCTCTCTCTCTCCCTCAGGGAGCTGAGGAGAGTAAGGTGGCGCCCCCTGCCCACCTCGCCTACCTCTCCATGGGCCCTTCTTTCTCTGGCCGCTCCGGGAGCCCTGCGGGCTTGGGTTCAAGCCCCCACACACCGCACAGGCCAAGGGCGCATGCGCGACCGCCGGGGCCTAGGGCTGGCCTCGGGGGGCGGGGGGTCCTCAGTGAAGGCCCCGCCCTCCCTCCAGGCTCTGACCCAGCTGCAGCTCTTCCATCGCCGCCCTTCTGGACTCGGCTTCAGCTGTCTCCCTCCCCTCCCCCACTCCCACTCAGCTTGCAGGCCGCTTCCCTGCCTTGAAAGCATTGCTCTGGCCCTGAGGGCCACAGACCTACTGGGCTTCAAGCTCAAGGCTCTGCCTGGGCCTGCTGCTTCGGCCAGGGGCTCATTTTTTCCTGGAAAGACAAAGCCATGGCCTCACCCCACGCCTGCACTTTGCCACGGCAGGCAGCCCAGATGTAGGAAAGGCTCTGTGGAGTCAGAAGTGCCGAGACAGGCAGATGGCACCAGAGGGTTTGGGGGCCAGCGCGCAACTGGGCTAGCCCCTCCTCCCGGGAGTCGGGGAGGCCCGGCCTTCCTAGTGCCCAGGCCACGGCTCCGGGGAGAAACCCGCCATGGAGGGCTCGCGGGAGGCCCTCTGCCTGAGGTGGCAGGTGTCACGCCAGGGCCACTGCAAGCCTGGCTCGGCTTGCCTGCTTTCTCCAAAGGAGTCTGGCCGACCAGCCGAACCTGGCACCTGGGCCAGGCCCCTTCCAAGGGGACGAGTTCCAGAGGATAGAGCCCTGGGGGCGGCTGCCAAGTCTCCTGGGGCGTGTGCTGGGCCCCCGTCAGAGGAGGAAGCAGCCTGGTAAACGGTGTGCCAGGCCTGAGATCTGGAGGCCTCCCACAGCCGGGTCCCTGTCCTGCCCAGGCCCCCCGAGGGAGGACGATGGTCGGGCAGTGGCGAGCGGGGTGGGGCTGGCGCCGAGCCTGCCCTTGGATGCCCCAGGGAAGGGCGCCGGGGGATGGGCTGCCCCTGGCCAGGTCTGAGGGACCGACCCAGCTCGGGGCTGTCGGGGCCAGAGAGAGAACCCCCCTCCGCCCTTTCCCTTCAGGTTCTTAGGGCTGGCCAAATCCTTCCCAAGACAGCTTGTCTGGAGAAAATCAGACCCAGCTGAAGAACATGTGTCCATGGGGGAAACCCGGGAAACTGAGTCTCCCCACACAATAGCAGAGATTCTCATCTTGCATCCTCTCCTGAGCTAATGACAAAGGTGGATGTCCCGGGTGGGTGGGCCTGTGGAATGGGAGAGGGGAGGAAGTCTATTGTCATGCAGAGGGACATGGAAAGACTTGTCTGAAGCTTATCCCCTGCACTGGGGTCAGGTCGGGAAGGGACGGCACAGAGGTGAGCAGGAACCAACCGGCCTCTCTGTGGTGGGGCTGGCCCCGGGGCAGGCGTGGGGGTGATGGCTGGAAGTGGGATGGCGCGTGAGTTGGCACCAGCCAGCGGTGGAGGCAGAGACTCAGAGGTCAGGGATCTCTCTCTCTGTCTCTGTCTCTCTCTCTCTCCCTCAGGGAGCTGAGGAGAGTAAGGTGGCGCCCCCTGCCCACCTCGCCTACCTCTCCATGGGCCCTTCTTTCTCTGGCCGCTCCGGGAGCCCTGCGGGCTTGGGTTCAAGCCCCCACACACCGCACAGGCCAAGGGCGCATGCGCGACCGCCGGGGCCTAGGGCTGGCCTCGGGGGGCGGGGGGTCCTCAGTGAAGGCCCCGCCCTCCCTCCAGGCTCTGACCCAGCTGCAGCTCTTCCATCGCCGCCCTTCTGGACTCGGCTTCAGCTGTCTCCCTCCCCTCCCCCACTCCCACTCAGCTTGCAGGCCGCTTCCCTGCCTTGAAAGCATTGCTCTGGCCCTGAGGGCCACAGACCTACTGGGCTTCAAGCTCAAGGCTCTGCCTGGGCCTGCTGCTTCGGCCAGGGGCTCATTTTTTCCTGGAAAGACAAAGCCATGGCCTCACCCCACGCCTGCACTTTGCCACGGCAGGCAGCCCAGATGTAGGAAAGGCTCTGTGGAGTCAGAAGTGCCGAGACAGGCAGATGGCACCAGAGGGTTTGGGGGCCAGCGCGCAACTGGGCTAGCCCCTCCTCCCGGGAGTCGGGGAGGCCCGGCCTTCCTAGTGCCCAGGCCACGGCTCCGGGGAGAAACCCGCCATGGAGGGCTCGCGGGAGGCCCTCTGCCTGAGGTGGCAGGTGTCACGCCAGGGCCACTGCAAGCCTGGCTCGGCTTGCCTGCTTTCTCCAAAGGAGGCTGGCCGACCAGCCGAACCTGGCACCTGGGCCAGGCCCCTTCCAAGGGGACGAGTTCCAGAGGATAGAGCCCTGGGGGCGGCTGCCAAGTCTCCTGGGGCGTGTGCTGGGCCCCCGTCAGAGGAGGAAGCAGCCTGGTAAACGGTGTGCCAGGCCTGAGATCTGGAGGCCTCCCACAGCCGGGTCCCTGTCCTGCCCAGGCCCCCCGAGGGAGGACGATGGTCGGGCAGTGGCGAGCGGGGTGGGGCTGGCGCCGGGCCTGCCCTTGGATGCCCCGGGGAAGGGCGCCGGGGGATGGGCTGCCCCTGGCCAGGTCTGAGGGACCGACCCAGCTCGGGGCTGTCGGGGCCAGAGAGAGAACCCCCCTCCGCCCTTTCCCTTCAGGTTCTTAGGGCTGGCCAAATCCTTCCCAAAACAGCTTGTCTGGAGAAAATCAGACCCAGCTGAAGAACATGTGTCCATGGGGGAAACCCGGGAAACTGAGTCTCCCCACACAATAGCAGAGATTCTCATCTTGCATCCTCTCCTGAGCTAATGACAAAGGTGGATGTCCCGGGTGGGTGGGCCTGTGGAATGGGAGAGGGGAGGAAGTCTATTGTCATGCAGAGGGACATGGAAAGACTTGTCTGAAGCTTATCCCCTGCACTGGGGTCAGGTCGGGAAGGGACGGCACAGAGGTGAGCAGGAACCAACCGGCCTCTCTGTGGTGGGGCTGGCCCCGGGGCAGGCGTGGGGGTGATGGCTGGAAGTGGGATGGCGCGTGAGTTGGCACCAGCCAGCGGTGGAGGCAGAGACTCAGAGGTCAGGGATCTCTCTCTCTGTCTCTGTCTCTCTCTCTCTCCCTCAGGGAGCTGAGGAGAGTAAGGTGGCGCCCCCTGCCCACCTCGCCTACCTCTCCATGGGCCCTTCTTTCTCTGGCCGCTCCGGGAGCCCTGCGGGCTTGGGTTCAAGCCCCCACACACCGCACAGGCCAAGGGCGCATGCGCGACCGCCGGGGCCTAGGGCTGGCCTCGGGGGGCGGGGGGGTCCTCAGTGAAGGCCCCGCCCTCCCTCCAGGCTCTGACCCAGCTGCAGCTCTTCCATCGCCGCCCTTCTGGACTCGGCTTCAGCTGTCTCCCTCCCCTCCCCCACTCCCACTCAGCTTGCAGGCCGCTTCCCTGCCTTGACAGCATTTCTCTGGCCCTGAGGGCCACAGACCTACCGGGCTTCAAACTAAAGGCTCTGCCTGGGCCTGCTGCTTCGGCCAGGGGCTCATTTTTTCCTGGAAAGACAAAGCCATGGCCTCACCCCACGCCTGAACTTTGCCATGGCATGCAGCCCAGATGTAGGAAAGGCTCTGTGGAGTCAGAAGTGCCGAGACAGGCAGATGGCACCAGAGGGTTTGGGGGCCAGGGCGCAACTGGGCTAGCCCCTCCTCCCGGGAGTCGGGGAGGCCCGGCCTTCCTAGTGCCCAGGCCACGGCTCCGGGGAGAAACCCGCCATGGAGGGCACGCGGGAGGCCCTCTGCCTGAGGTGGCAGGTATCACGCCAAGGCCACTGCAAGCCTGGTTCGGCTTGCCTGCTTTCTCCAAAGAAGGCTGGACCACCAGCCGAACCTGGCACCTGGGCCAGGCCCCTTCCAAGGGGACGAGTTCCAGAGGATAGAGCCCTGGGGGCGGCTGCCAAGTCTCCTGGGGCGTGTGCTGGGCCCCCGTCAGAGGAGGAAGCAGCCTGGTAAACGGTGTGCCAGGCCTGAGATCTGGAGGCCTCCCACAGCCGGGTCCCTGTCCTGCCCAGGCCCCCCGAGGGAGGACGATGGTCGGGCAGTGGCGAGCGGGGTGGGGCTGGCGCAGGGCCTGCCCTTGGATGCCCCGGGGAAGGGCGCCGGGGGATGGGCTGCCCCTGGCCAGGTCTGAGGGACCGACCCAGCTCGAGGCTGTCGGGGGCAGAGAGAGAACCCCCCTCCGCCCTTTCCCTTCAGGTTCTTAGGGCTGGCCAAATCCTTCCCAAGACAGCTTGTCTGGAGAAAATCAGACCCAGCTGAAGAACATGTGTCCATGGGGGAAACCCAGGAAACTGAGTCTCCCCACACAATAGCAGAGATTCTCATCTTGCATCCTCTCCTGAGCTAATGACAAAGGTGGATGTCCCGGGTGGGTGGGCCTGTGGAATGGGAGAGGGGAGGAAGTCTATTGTCATGCAGAGGGACATGGAAAGACTTGTCTGAAGCTTATCCCCTGCACTGGGGTCAGGTCGGGAAGGGACGGCACAGAGGTGAGCAGGAACCAACCGGCCTCTCTGTGGTGGGGCTGGCCCCGGGGCAGGCGTGGGGGTGATGGCTGGAAGTGGGATGGCGCGTGAGTTGGCACCAGCCAGCGGTGGAGGCAGAGACTCAGAGGTCAGGGATCTCTCTCTCTGTCTCTGTCTCTCTCTCTCTCCCTCAGGGAGCTGAGGAGAGTAAGGTGGCGCCCCCTGCCCACCTCGCCTACCTCTCCATGGGCCCTTCTTTCTCTGGCCGCTCCGGGAGCCCTGCGGGCTTGGGTTCAAGCCCCCACACACCGCACAGGCCAAGGGCGCATGCGCGACCGCCGGGGCCTAGGGCTGGCCTCGGGGGGCGGGGGGGTCCTCAGTGAAGGCCCCGCCCTCCCTCCAGGCTCTGACCCAGCTGCAGCTCTTCCATCGCCGCCCTTCTGGACTCGGCTTCAGCTGTCTCCCTCCCCTCCCCCACTCCCACTCAGCTTGCAGGCCGCTTCCCTGCCTTGACAGCATTTCTCTGGCCCTGAGGGCCACAGACCTACCGGGCTTCAAACTAAAGACTCTGCCTGGGCCTGCTGCTTCGGCCAGGGGCTCATTTTTTCCTGGAAAGACAAAGCCATGGCCTCACCCCACGCCTGAACTTTGCCATGGCATGCAGCCCAGATGTAGGAAAGGCTCTGTGGAGTCAGAAGTGCCGAGACAGGCAGATGGCACCAGAGGGTTTGGGGGCCAGGGCGCAACTGGGCTAGCCCCTCCTCCCGGGAGTCGGGGAGGCCCGGCCTTCCTAGTGCCCAGGCCACGGCTCCGGGGAGAAACCCGCCATGGAGGGCACGCGGGAGGCCCTCTGCCTGAGGTGGCAGGTATCACGCCAAGGCCACTGCAAGCCTGGTTCGGCTTGCCTGCTTTCTCCAAAGAAGGCTGGACCACCAGCCGAACCTGGCACCTGGGCCAGGCCCCTTCCAAGGGGACGAGTTCCAGAGGATAGAGCCCTGGGGGCGGCTGCCAAGTCTCCTGGGGCGTGTGCTGGGCCCCCGTCAGAGGAGGAAGCAGCCTGGTAAACGGTGTGCCAGGCCTGAGATCTGGAGGCCTCCCACAGCCGGGTCCCTGTCCTGCCCAGGCCCCCCGAGGGAGGACGATGGTCGGGCAGTGGCGAGCGGGGTGGGGCTGGCGCCGGGCCTGCCCTTGGATGCCCCGGGGAAGGGCGCCGGGGGATGGGCTGCCCCTGGCCAGGTCTGAGGGACCGACCCAGCTCGAGGCTGTCGGGGGCAGAGAGAGAACCCCCCTCCGCCCTTTCCCTTCAGGTTCTTAGGGCTGGCCAAATCCTTCCCAAGACAGCTTGTCTGGAGAAAATCAGACCCAGCTGAAGAACATGTGTCCATGGGGGAAACCCGGGAAACTGAGTCTCCCCACACAATAGCAGAGATTCTCATCTTGCATCCTCTCCTGAGCTAATGACAAAGGTGGATGTCCCGGGTGGGTGGGCCTGTGGAATGAGAGAGGGGAGGAAGTCTATTGTCATGCAGAGGGACATGGAAAGACTTGTCTGAAGCTTATCCCCTGCACTGGGGTCAGGTCGGGAAGGGACGGCACAGAGGTGAGCAGGAACCAACCGGCCTCTCTGTGGTGGGGCTGGCCCCGGGGCAGGCGTGGGGGTGATGGCTGGAAGTGGGATGGCGCGTGAGTTGGCACCAGCCAGCGGTGGAGGCAGAGACTCAGAGGTCAGGGATCTCTCTCTCTGTCTCTGTCTCTCTCTCTCTCCCTCAGGGAGCTGAGGAGAGTAAGGTGGCGCCCCCTGCCCACCTCGCCTACCTCTCCATGGGCCCTTCTTTCTCTGGCCGTTCCGGGAGCCCTGCGGGCTTGGGTTCAAGCCCCCACACACCGCACAGGCCAAGGGCGCATGCGCGACCGCCGGGGCCTAGGGCTGGCCTCGGGGGGCGGGGGGGTCCTCAGTGAAGGCCCCGCCCTCCCTCCAGGCTCTGACCCAGCTGCAGCTCTTCCATCGCCGCCCTTCTGGACTCGGCTTCAGCTGTCTCCCTCCCCTCCCCCACTCCCACTCAGCTTGCAGGCCGCTTCCCTGCCTTGACAGCATTTCTCTGGCCCTGAGGGCCACAGACCTACCGGGCTTCAAACTAAAGACTCTGCCTGGGCCTGCTGCTTCGGCCAGGGGCTCATTTTTTCCTGGAAAGACAAAGCCATGGCCTCACCCCACGCCTGAACTTTGCCATGGCATGCAGCCCAGATGTAGGAAAGGCTCTGTGGAGTCAGAAGTGCCGAGACAGGCAGATGGCACCAGAGGGTTTGGGGGCCAGGGCGCAACTGGGCTAGCCCCTCCTCCCGGGAGTCGGGGAGGCCCGGCCTTCCTAGTGCCCAGGCCACGGCTCCGGGGAGAAACCCGCCATGGAGGGCACGCGGGAGGCCCTCTGCCTGAGGTGGCAGGTATCACGCCAAGGCCACTGCAAGCCTGGTTCGGCTTGCCTGCTTTCTCCAAAGAAGGCTGGACCACCAGCCGAACCTGGCACCTGGGCCAGGCCCCTTCCAAGGGGACGAGTTCCAGAGGATAGATCCCTGGGGGCGGCTGCCAAGTCTCCTGGGGCGTGTGCTGGGCCCCCGTCAGAGGAGGAAGCAGCCTGGTAAACGGTGTGCCAGGCCTGAGATCTGGAGGCCTCCCACAGCCGGGTCCCTGTCCTGCCCAGGCCCCCCGAGGGAGGACGATGGTCGGGCAGTGGCGAGCGGGGTGGGGCTGGCGCCGGGCCTGCCCTTGGATGCCCCGGGGAAGGGCGCCGGGGGATGGGCTGCCCCTGGCCAGGTCTGAGGGACCGACCCAGCTCGAGGCTGTCGGGGGCAGAGAGAGAACCCCCCTCCGCCCTTTCCCTTCAGGTTCTTAGGGCTGGCCAAATCCTTCCCAAGACAGCTTGTCTGGAGAAAATCAGACCCAGCTGAAGAACATGTGTCCATGGGGGAAACCCGGGAAACTGAGTCTCCCCACACAATAGCAGAGATTCTCATCTTGCATCCTCTCCTGAGCTAATGACAAAGGTGGATGTCCCGGGTGGGTGGGCCTGTGGAATGAGAGAGGGGAGGAAGTCTATTGTCATGCAGAGGGACATGGAAAGACTTGTCTGAAGCTTATCCCCTGCACTGGGGTCAGGTCGGGAAGGGACGGCACAGAGGTGAGCAGGAACCAACCGGCCTCTCTGTGGTGGGGCTGGCCCCGGGGCAGGCGTGGGGGTGATGGCTGGAAGTGGGATGGCGCGTGAGTTGGCACCAGCCAGCGGTGGAGGCAGAGACTCAGAGGTCAGGGATCTCTCTCTCTGTCTCTGTCTCTCTCTCTCTCCCTCAGGGAGCTGAGGAGAGTAAGGTGGCGCCCCCTGCCCACCTCGCCTACCTCTCCATGGGCCCTTCTTTCTCTGGCCGCTCCGGGAGCCCTGCGGGCTTGGGTTCAAGCCCCCACACACCGCACAGGCCAAGGGCGCATGCGCGACCGCCGGGGCCTAGGGCTGGCCTCTGGGGGCGGGGGGGTCCTCAGTGAAGGCCCCGCCCTCCCTCCAGGCTCTGACCCAGCTGCAGCTCTTCCATCGCCGCCCTTCTGGACTCGGCTTCAGCTGTCTCCCTCCCCTCCCCCACTCCCACTCAGCTTGCAGGCCGCTTCCCTGCCTTGACAGCATTGCTCTGGCCCTGAGGGCCACAGACCTACCGGGCTTCAAACTCAAGGCTCTGCCTGGGCCTGCTGCTTCGGCCAGGGGCTCATTTTTTCCTGGAAAGACAAAGCCATGGCCTCACCCCACGCCTGCACTTTGCCACGGCAGGCAGCCCAGATGTAGGAAAGGCTCTGTGGAGTCAGAAGTGCCGAGACAGGCAGATGGCACCAGAGGGTTTGGGGGCCAGCGCGCAACTGGGCTAGCCCCTCCTCCCGGGAGTCGGGGAGGCCCGGCCTTCCTAGTGCCCAGGCCACGGCTCCGGGGAGAAACCCGCCATGGAGGGCTCGCGGGAGGCCCTCTGCCTGAGGTGGCAGGTGTCACGCCAGGGCCACTGCAAGCCTGGCTCGGCTTGCCTGCTTTCTCCAAAGGAGGCTGGCCGACCAGGCGAACCTGGCACCTGGGCCAGGCCCCTTCCAAGGGGACGAGTTCCAGAGGATAGAGCCCTGGGGGCGGCTGCCAAGTCTCCTGGGGCGTGTGCTGGGCCCCCGTCAGAGGAGGAAGCAGCCTGGTAAACGGTGTGCCAGGCCTGAGATCTGGAGGCCTCCCACAGCCGGGTCCCTGTCCTGCCCAGGCCCCCCGAGGGAGGACGATGGTCGGGCAGTGGCGAGCGGGGTGGGGCTGGCGCCGAGCCTGCCCTTGGATGCCCCGGGGAAGGGCGCCGGGGGATGGGCTGCCCCTGGCCAGGTCTGAGGGACCGACCCAGCTCGGGGCTGTCGGGGGCAGAGAGAGAACCCCCCTCCGCCCTTTCCCTTCAGGTTCTTAGGGCTGGCCAAATCCTTCCCAAGACAGCTTGTCTGGAGAAAATCAGACCCAGCTGAAGAACATGTGTCCATGGGGGAAACCCGGGAAACTGAGTCTCCCCACACAATAGCAGAGATTCTCATCTTGCATCCTCTCCTGAGCTAATGACAAAGGTGGATGTCCCGGGTGGGTGGGCCTGTGGAATGGGAGAGGGGAGGAAGTCTATTGTCATGCAGAGGGACATGGAAAGACTTGTCTGAAGCTTATCCCCTGCACTGGGGTCAGGTCGGGAAGGGACGGCACAGAGGTGAGCAGGAACCAACCGGCCTCTCTGTGGTGGGGCTGGCCCCGGGGCAGGCGTGGGGGTGATGGCTGGAAGTGGGATGGCGCGTGAGTTGGCACCAGCCAGCGGTGGAGGCAGAGACTCAGAGGTCAGGGATCTCTCTCTCTGTCTCTGTCTCTCTCTCTCTCCCTCAGGGAGCTGAGGAGAGTAAGGTGGCGCCCCCTGCCCACCTCGCCTACCTCTCCATGGGCCCTTCTTTCTCTGGCCGCTCCGGGAGCCCTGCGGGCTTGGGTTCAAGCCCCCACACACCGCACAGGCCAAGGGCGCATGCGCGACCGCCGGGGCCTAGGGCTGGCCTCTGGGGGCGGGGGGGTCCTCAGTGAAGGCCCCGCCCTCCCTCCAGGCTCTGACCCAGCTGCAGCTCTTCCATCGCCGCCCTTCTGGACTCGGCTTCAGCTGTCTCCCTCCCCTCCCCCACTCCCACTCAGCTTGCAGGCCGCTTCCCTGCCTTGACAGCATTGCTCTGGCCCTGAGGGCCACAGACCTACCGGGCTTCAAACTCAAGGCTCTGCCTGGGCCTGCTGCTTCGGCCAGGGGCTCATTTTTTCCTGGAAAGACAAAGCCATGGCCTCACCCCACGCCTGCACTTTGCCACGGCAGGCAGCCCAGATGTAGGAAAGGCTCTGTGGAGTCAGAAGTGCCGAGACAGGCAGATGGCACCAGAGGGTTTGGGGGCCAGCGCGCAACTGGGCTAGCCCCTCCTCCCGGGAGTCGGGGAGGCCCGGCCTTCCTAGTGCCCAGGCCACGGCTCCGGGGAGAAACCCGCCATGGAGGGCTCGCGGGAGGCCCTCTGCCTGAGGTGGCAGGTGTCACGCCAGGGCCACTGCAAGCCTGGCTCGGCTTGCCTGCTTTCTCCAAAGGAGGCTGGCCGACCAGCCGAACCTGGCACCTGGGCCAGGCCCCTTCCAAGGGGACGAGTTCCAGAGGATAGAGCCCTGGGGGCGGCTGCCAAGTCTCCTGGGGCGTGTGCTGGGCCCCCGTCAGAGGAGGAAGCAGCCTGGTAAACGGTGTGCCAGGCCTGAGATCTGGAGGCCTCCCACAGCCGGGTCCCTGTCCTGCCCAGGCCCCCCGAGGGAGGACGATGGTCGGGCAGTGGCGAGCGGGGTGGGGCTGGCGCCGAGCCTGCCCTTGGATGCCCCGGGGAAGGGCGCCGGGGGATGGGCTGCCCCTGGCCAGGTCTGAGGGACCGACCCAGCTCGGGGCTGTCGGGGGCAGAGAGAGAACCCCCCTCCGCCCTTTCCCTTCAGGTTCTTAGGGCTGGCCAAATCCTTCCCAAGACAGCTTGTCTGGAGAAAATCAGACCCAGCTGAAGAACATGTGTCCATGGGGGAAACCCGGGAAACTGAGTCTCCCCACACAATAGCAGAGATTCTCATCTTGCATCCTCTCCTGAGCTAATGACAAAGGTGGATGTCCCGGGTGGGTGGGCCTGTGGAATGGGAGAGGGGAGGAAGTCTATTGTCATGCAGAGGGACATGGAAAGACTTGTCTGAAGCTTATCCCCTGCACTGGGGTCAGGTCGGGAAGGGACGGCACAGAGGTGAGCAGGAACCAACCGGCCTCTCTGTGGTGGGGCTGGCCCCGGGGCAGGCGTGGGGGTGATGGCTGGAAGTGGGATGGCGCGTGAGTTGGCACCAGCCAGCGGTGGAGGCAGAGACTCAGAGGTCAGGGATCTCTCTCTCTGTCTCTGTCTCTCTCTCTCTCCCTCAGGGAGCTGAGGAGAGTAAGGTGGCGCCCCCTGCCCACCTCGCCTACCTCTCCATGGGCCCTTCTTTCTCTGGCCGCTCCGGGAGCCCTGCGGGCTTGGGTTCAAGCCCCCACACACCGCACAGGCCAAGGGCGCATGCGCGACCGCCGGGGCCTAGGGCTGGCCTCGGGGGGCGGGGGGTCCTCAGTGAAGGCCCCGCCCTCCCTCCAGGCTCTGACCCAGCTGCAGCTCTTCCATCGCCGCCCTTTTGGACTCGGCTTCAGCTGTCTCCCTCCCCTCCCCCACTCCCACTCAGCTTGCAGGCCGCTTCCCTGCCTTGAAAGCATTGCTCTGGCCCTGAGGGCCACAGACCTACTGGGCTTCAAGCTCAAGGCTCTGCCTGGGCCTGCTGCTTCGGCCAGGGGCTCATTTTTTCCTGGAAAGACAAAGCCATGGCCTCACCCCACGCCTGCACTTTGCCACGGCAGGCAGCCCAGATGTAGGAAAGGCTCTGTGGAGTCAGAAGTGCCGAGACAGGCAGATGGCACCAGAGGGTTTGGGGGCCAGCGCGCAACTGGGCTAGCCCCTCCTCCCGGGAGTCGGGGAGGCCCGGCCTTCCTAGTGCCCAGGCCACGGCTCCGGGGAGAAACCCGCCATGGAGGGCTCGCGGGAGGCCCTCTGCCTGAGGTGGCAGGTGTCACGCCAGGGCCACTGCAAGCCTGGCTCGGCTTGCCTGCTTTCTCCAAAGGAGTCTGGCCGACCAGCCGAACCTGGCACCTGGGCCAGGCCCCTTCCAAGGGGACGAGTTCCAGAGGATAGAGCCCTGGGGGCGGCTGCCAAGTCTCCTGGGGCGTGTGCTGGGCCCCCGTCAGAGGAGGAAGCAGCCTGGTAAACGGTGTGCCAGGCCTGAGATCTGGAGGCCTCCCACAGCCGGGTCCCTGTCCTGCCCAGGCCCCCCGAGGGAGGACGATGGTCGGGCAGTGGCGAGCGGGGTGGGGCTGGCGCCGAGCCTGCCCTTGGATGCCCCGGGGAAGGGCGCCGGGGGATGGGCTGCCCCTGGCCAGGTCTGAGGGACCGACCCAGCTCGGGGCTGTCGGGGGCAGAGAGAGAACCCCCCTCCGCCCTTTCCCTTCAGGTTCTTAGGGCTGGCCAAATCCTTCCCAAGACAGCTTGTCTGGAGAAAATCAGACCCAGCTGAAGAACATGTGTCCATGGGGGAAACCCGGGAAACTGAGTCTCCCCACACAATAGCAGAGATTCTCATCTTGCATCCTCTCCTGAGCTAATGACAAAGGTGGATGTCCCGGGTGGGTGGGCCTGTGGAATGGGAGAGGGGAGGAAGTCTATTGTCATGCAGAGGGACATGGAAAGACTTGTCTGAAGCTTATCCCCTGCACTGGGGTCAGGTCGGGAAGGGACGGCACAGAGGTGAGCAGGAACCAACCGGCCTCTCTGTGGTGGGGCTGGCCCCGGGGCAGGCGTGGGGGTGATGGCTGGAAGTGGGATGGCGCGTGAGTTGGCACCAGCCAGCGGTGGAGGCAGAGACTCAGAGGTCAGGGATCTCTCTCTCTGTCTCTGTCTCTCTCTCTCTCCCTCAGGGAGCTGAGGAGAGTAAGGTGGCGCCCCCTGCCCACCTCGCCTACCTCTCCATGGGCCCTTCTTTCTCTGGCCGCTCCGGGAGCCCTGCGGGCTTGGGTTCAAGCCCCCACACACCGCACAGGCCAAGGGCGCATGCGCGACCGCCGGGGCCTAGGGCTGGCCTCGGGGGGCGGGGGGTCCTCAGTGAAGGCCCCGCCCTCCCTCCAGGCTCTGACCCAGCTGCAGCTCTTCCATCGCCGCCCTTCTGGACTCGGCTTCAGCTGTCTCCCTCCCCTCCCCCACTCCCACTCAGCTTGCAGGCCGCTTCCCTGCCTTGAAAGCATTGCTCTGGCCCTGAGGGCCACAGACCTACTGGGCTTCAAGCTCAAGGCTCTGCCTGGGCCTGCTGCTTCGGCCAGGGGCTCATTTTTTCCTGGAAAGACAAAGCCATGGCCTCACCCCACGCCTGCACTTTGCCACGGCAGGCAGCCCAGATGTAGGAAAGGCTCTGTGGAGTCAGAAGTGCCGAGACAGGCAGATGGCACCAGAGGGTTTGGGGGCCAGCGCGCAACTGGGCTAGCCCCTCCTCCCGGGAGTCGGGGAGGCCCGGCCTTCCTAGTGCCCAGGCCACGGCTCCGGGGAGAAACCCGCCATGGAGGGCTCGCGGGAGGCCCTCTGCCTGAGGTGGCAGGTGTCACGCCAGGGCCACTGCAAGCCTGGCTCGGCTTGCCTGCTTTCTCCAAAGGAGGCTGGCCGACCAGCCGAACCTGGCACCTGGGCCAGGCCCCTTCCAAGGGGACGAGTTCCAGAGGATAGAGCCCTGGGGGCGGCTGCCAAGTCTCCTGGGGCGTGTGCTGGGCCCCCGTCAGAGGAGGAAGCAGCCTGGTAAACGGTGTGCCAGGCCTGAGATCTGGAGGCCTCCCACAGCCGGGTCCCTGTCCTGCCCAGGCCCCCCGAGGGAGGACGATGGTCGGGCAGTGGCGAGCGGGGTGGGGCTGGCGCCGAGCCTGCCCTTGGATGCCCCGGGGAAGGGCGCCGGGGGATGGGCTGCCCCTGGCCAGGTCTGAGGGACCGACCCAGCTCGGGGCTGTCGGGGGCAGAGAGAGAACCCCCCTCCGCCCTTTCCCTTCAGGTTCTTAGGGCTGGCCAAATCCTTCCCAAGACAGCTTGTCTGGAGAAAATCAGACCCAGCTGAAGAACATGTGTCCATGGGGGAAACCCGGGAAACTGAGTCTCCCCACACAATAGCAGAGATTCTCATCTTGCATCCTCTCCTGAGCTAATGACAAAGGTGGATGTCCCGGGTGGGTGGGCCTGTGGAATGGGAGAGGGGAGGAAGTCTATTGTCATGCAGAGGGACATGGAAAGACTTGTCTGAAGCTTATCCCCTGCACTGGGGTCAGGTCGGGAAGGGACGGCACAGAGGTGAGCAGGAACCAACCGGCCTCTCTGTGGTGGGGCTGGCCCCGGGGCAGGCGTGGGGGTGATGGCTGGAAGTGGGATGGCGCGTGAGTTGGCACCAGCCAGCGGTGGAGGCAGAGACTCAGAGGTCAGGGATCTCTCTCTCTGTCTCTGTCTCTCTCTCTCTCCCTCAGGGAGCTGAGGAGAGTAAGGTGGCGCCCCCTGCCCACCTCGCCTACCTCTCCATGGGCCCTTCTTTCTCTGGCCGCTCCGGGAGCCCTGCGGGCTTGGGTTCAAGCCCCCACACACCGCACAGGCCAAGGGCGCATGCGCGACCGCCGGGGCCTAGGGCTGGCCTCGGGGGGCGGGGGGGTCCTCAGTGAAGGCCCCGCCCTCCCTCCAGGCTCTGACCCAGCTGCAGCTCTTCCATCGCCGCCCTTCTGGACTCGGCTTCAGCTGTCTCCCTCCCCTCCCCCACTCCCACTCAGCTTGCAGGCCGCTTCCCTGCCTTGACAGCATTTCTCTGGCCCTGAGGGCCACAGACCTACCGGGCTTCAAACTAAAGACTCTGCCTGGGCCTGCTGCTTCGGCCAGGGGCTCATTTTTTCCTGGAAAGACAAAGCCATGGCCTCACCCCACGCCTGAACTTTGCCATGGCATGCAGCCCAGATGTAGGAAAGGCTCTGTGGAGTCAGAAGTGCCGAGACAGGCAGATGGCACCAGAGGGTTTGGGGGCCAGGGCGCAACTGGGCTAGCCCCTCCTCCCGGGAGTCGGGGAGGCCCGGCCTTCCTAGTGCCCAGGCCACGGCTCCGGGGAGAAACCCGCCATGGAGGGCACGCGGGAGGCCCTCTGCCTGAGGTGGCAGGTATCACGCCAAGGCCACTGCAAGCCTGGTTCGGCTTGCCTGCTTTCTCCAAAGAAGGCTGGACCACCAGCCGAACCTGGCACCTGGGCCAGGCCCCTTCCAAGGGGACGAGTTCCAGAGGATAGAGCCCTGGGGGCGGCTGCCAAGTCTCCTGGGGCGTGTGCTGGGCCCCCGTCAGAGGAGGAAGCAGCCTGGTAAACGGTGTGCCAGGCCTGAGATCTGGAGGCCTCCCACAGCCGGGTCCCTGTCCTGCCCAGGCCCCCCGAGGGAGGACGATGGTCGGGCAGTGGCGAGCGGGGTGGGGCTGGCGCCGGGCCTGCCCTTGGATGCCCCGGGGAAGGGCGCCGGGGGATGGGCTGCCCCTGGCCAGGTCTGAGGGACCGACCCAGCTCGAGGCTGTCGGGGGCAGAGAGAGAACCCCCCTCCGCCCTTTCCCTTCAGGTTCTTAGGGCTGGCCAAATCCTTCCCAAGACAGCTTGTCTGGAGAAAATCAGACCCAGCTGAAGAACATGTGTCCATGGGGGAAACCCGGGAAACTGAGTCTCCCCACACAATAGCAGAGATTCTCATCTTGCATCCTCTCCTGAGCTAATGACAAAGGTGGATGTCCCGGGTGGGTGGGCCTGTGGAATGAGAGAGGGGAGGAAGTCTATTGTCATGCAGAGGGACATGGAAAGACTTGTCTGAAGCTTATCCCCTGCACTGGGGTCAGGTCGGGAAGGGACGGCACAGAGGTGAGCAGGAACCAACCGGCCTCTCTGTGGTGGGGCTGGCCCCGGGGCAGGCGTGGGGGTGATGGCTGGAAGTGGGATGGCGCGTGAGTTGGCACCAGCCAGCGGTGGAGGCAGAGACTCAGAGGTCAGGGATCTCTCTCTCTGTCTCTGTCTCTCTCTCTCTCCCTCAGGGAGCTGAGGAGAGTAAGGTGGCGCCCCCTGCCCACCTCGCCTACCTCTCCATGGGCCCTTCTTTCTCTGGCCGTTCCGGGAGCCCTGCGGGCTTGGGTTCAAGCCCCCACACACCGCACAGGCCAAGGGCGCATGCGCGACCGCCGGGGCCTAGGGCTGGCCTCGGGGGGCGGGGGGGTCCTCAGTGAAGGCCCCGCCCTCCCTCCAGGCTCTGACCCAGCTGCAGCTCTTCCATCGCCGCCCTTCTGGACTCGGCTTCAGCTGTCTCCCTCCCCTCCCCCACTCCCACTCAGCTTGCAGGCCGCTTCCCTGCCTTGACAGCATTTCTCTGGCCCTGAGGGCCACAGACCTACCGGGCTTCAAACTAAAGACTCTGCCTGGGCCTGCTGCTTCGGCCAGGGGCTCATTTTTTCCTGGAAAGACAAAGCCATGGCCTCACCCCACGCCTGAACTTTGCCATGGCATGCAGCCCAGATGTAGGAAAGGCTCTGTGGAGTCAGAAGTGCCGAGACAGGCAGATGGCACCAGAGGGTTTGGGGGCCAGGGCGCAACTGGGCTAGCCCCTCCTCCCGGGAGTCGGGGAGGCCCGGCCTTCCTAGTGCCCAGGCCACGGCTCCGGGGAGAAACCCGCCATGGAGGGCACGCGGGAGGCCCTCTGCCTGAGGTGGCAGGTATCACGCCAAGGCCACTGCAAGCCTGGTTCGGCTTGCCTGCTTTCTCCAAAGAAGGCTGGACCACCAGCCGAACCTGGCACCTGGGCCAGGCCCCTTCCAAGGGGACGAGTTCCAGAGGATAGATCCCTGGGGGCGGCTGCCAAGTCTCCTGGGGCGTGTGCTGGGCCCCCGTCAGAGGAGGAAGCAGCCTGGTAAACGGTGTGCCAGGCCTGAGATCTGGAGGCCTCCCACAGCCGGGTCCCTGTCCTGCCCAGGCCCCCCGAGGGAGGACGATGGTCGGGCAGTGGCGAGCGGGGTGGGGCTGGCGCCGGGCCTGCCCTTGGATGCCCCGGGGAAGGGCGCCGGGGGATGGGCTGCCCCTGGCCAGGTCTGAGGGACCGACCCAGCTCGAGGCTGTCGGGGGCAGAGAGAGAACCCCCCTCCGCCCTTTCCCTTCAGGTTCTTAGGGCTGGCCAAATCCTTCCCAAGACAGCTTGTCTGGAGAAAATCAGACCCAGCTGAAGAACATGTGTCCATGGGGGAAACCCGGGAAACTGAGTCTCCCCACACAATAGCAGAGATTCTCATCTTGCATCCTCTCCTGAGCTAATGACAAAGGTGGATGTCCCGGGTGGGTGGGCCTGTGGAATGAGAGAGGGGAGGAAGTCTATTGTCATGCAGAGGGACATGGAAAGACTTGTCTGAAGCTTATCCCCTGCACTGGGGTCAGGTCGGGAAGGGACGGCACAGAGGTGAGCAGGAACCAACCGGCCTCTCTGTGGTGGGGCTGGCCCCGGGGCAGGCGTGGGGGTGATGGCTGGAAGTGGGATGGCGCGTGAGTTGGCACCAGCCAGCGGTGGAGGCAGAGACTCAGAGGTCAGGGATCTCTCTCTCTGTCTCTGTCTCTCTCTCTCTCCCTCAGGGAGCTGAGGAGAGTAAGGTGGCGCCCCCTGCCCACCTCGCCTACCTCTCCATGGGCCCTTCTTTCTCTGGCCGCTCCGGGAGCCCTGCGGGCTTGGGTTCAAGCCCCCACACACCGCACAGGCCAAGGGCGCATGCGCGACCGCCGGGGCCTAGGGCTGGCCTCTGGGGGCGGGGGGGTCCTCAGTGAAGGCCCCGCCCTCCCTCCAGGCTCTGACCCAGCTGCAGCTCTTCCATCGCCGCCCTTCTGGACTCGGCTTCAGCTGTCTCCCTCCCCTCCCCCACTCCCACTCAGCTTGCAGGCCGCTTCCCTGCCTTGACAGCATTGCTCTGGCCCTGAGGGCCACAGACCTACCGGGCTTCAAACTCAAGGCTCTGCCTGGGCCTGCTGCTTCGGCCAGGGGCTCATTTTTTCCTGGAAAGACAAAGCCATGGCCTCACCCCACGCCTGCACTTTGCCACGGCAGGCAGCCCAGATGTAGGAAAGGCTCTGTGGAGTCAGAAGTGCCGAGACAGGCAGATGGCACCAGAGGGTTTGGGGGCCAGCGCGCAACTGGGCTAGCCCCTCCTCCCGGGAGTCGGGGAGGCCCGGCCTTCCTAGTGCCCAGGCCACGGCTCCGGGGAGAAACCCGCCATGGAGGGCTCGCGGGAGGCCCTCTGCCTGAGGTGGCAGGTGTCACGCCAGGGCCACTGCAAGCCTGGCTCGGCTTGCCTGCTTTCTCCAAAGGAGGCTGGCCGACCAGGCGAACCTGGCACCTGGGCCAGGCCCCTTCCAAGGGGACGAGTTCCAGAGGATAGAGCCCTGGGGGCGGCTGCCAAGTCTCCTGGGGCGTGTGCTGGGCCCCCGTCAGAGGAGGAAGCAGCCTGGTAAACGGTGTGCCAGGCCTGAGATCTGGAGGCCTCCCACAGCCGGGTCCCTGTCCTGCCCAGGCCCCCCGAGGGAGGACGATGGTCGGGCAGTGGCGAGCGGGGTGGGGCTGGCGCCGAGCCTGCCCTTGGATGCCCCGGGGAAGGGCGCCGGGGGATGGGCTGCCCCTGGCCAGGTCTGAGGGACCGACCCAGCTCGGGGCTGTCGGGGGCAGAGAGAGAACCCCCCTCCGCCCTTTCCCTTCAGGTTCTTAGGGCTGGCCAAATCCTTCCCAAGACAGCTTGTCTGGAGAAAATCAGACCCAGCTGAAGAACATGTGTCCATGGGGGAAACCCGGGAAACTGAGTCTCCCCACACAATAGCAGAGATTCTCATCTTGCATCCTCTCCTGAGCTAATGACAAAGGTGGATGTCCCGGGTGGGTGGGCCTGTGGAATGGGAGAGGGGAGGAAGTCTATTGTCATGCAGAGGGACATGGAAAGACTTGTCTGAAGCTTATCCCCTGCACTGGGGTCAGGTCGGGAAGGGACGGCACAGAGGTGAGCAGGAACCAACCGGCCTCTCTGTGGTGGGGCTGGCCCCGGGGCAGGCGTGGGGGTGATGGCTGGAAGTGGGATGGCGCGTGAGTTGGCACCAGCCAGCGGTGGAGGCAGAGACTCAGAGGTCAGGGATCTCTCTCTCTGTCTCTGTCTCTCTCTCTCTCCCTCAGGGAGCTGAGGAGAGTAAGGTGGCGCCCCCTGCCCACCTCGCCTACCTCTCCATGGGCCCTTCTTTCTCTGGCCGCTCCGGGAGCCCTGCGGGCTTGGGTTCAAGCCCCCACACACCGCACAGGCCAAGGGCGCATGCGCGACCGCCGGGGCCTAGGGCTGGCCTCTGGGGGCGGGGGGGTCCTCAGTGAAGGCCCCGCCCTCCCTCCAGGCTCTGACCCAGCTGCAGCTCTTCCATCGCCGCCCTTCTGGACTCGGCTTCAGCTGTCTCCCTCCCCTCCCCCACTCCCACTCAGCTTGCAGGCCGCTTCCCTGCCTTGACAGCATTGCTCTGGCCCTGAGGGCCACAGACCTACCGGGCTTCAAACTCAAGGCTCTGCCTGGGCCTGCTGCTTCGGCCAGGGGCTCATTTTTTCCTGGAAAGACAAAGCCATGGCCTCACCCCACGCCTGCACTTTGCCACGGCAGGCAGCCCAGATGTAGGAAAGGCTCTGTGGAGTCAGAAGTGCCGAGACAGGCAGATGGCACCAGAGGGTTTGGGGGCCAGCGCGCAACTGGGCTAGCCCCTCCTCCCGGGAGTCGGGGAGGCCCGGCCTTCCTAGTGCCCAGGCCACGGCTCCGGGGAGAAACCCGCCATGGAGGGCTCGCGGGAGGCCCTCTGCCTGAGGTGGCAGGTGTCACGCCAGGGCCACTGCAAGCCTGGCTCGGCTTGCCTGCTTTCTCCAAAGGAGGCTGGCCGACCAGCCGAACCTGGCACCTGGGCCAGGCCCCTTCCAAGGGGACGAGTTCCAGAGGATAGAGCCCTGGGGGCGGCTGCCAAGTCTCCTGGGGCGTGTGCTGGGCCCCCGTCAGAGGAGGAAGCAGCCTGGTAAACGGTGTGCCAGGCCTGAGATCTGGAGGCCTCCCACAGCCGGGTCCCTGTCCTGCCCAGGCCCCCCGAGGGAGGACGATGGTCGGGCAGTGGCGAGCGGGGTGGGGCTGGCGCCGAGCCTGCCCTTGGATGCCCCGGGGAAGGGCGCCGGGGGATGGGCTGCCCCTGGCCAGGTCTGAGGGACCGACCCAGCTCGGGGCTGTCGGGGGCAGAGAGAGAACCCCCCTCCGCCCTTTCCCTTCAGGTTCTTAGGGCTGGCCAAATCCTTCCCAAGACAGCTTGTCTGGAGAAAATCAGACCCAGCTGAAGAACATGTGTCCATGGGGGAAACCCGGGAAACTGAGTCTCCCCACACAATAGCAGAGATTCTCATCTTGCATCCTCTCCTGAGCTAATGACAAAGGTGGATGTCCCGGGTGGGTGGGCCTGTGGAATGGGAGAGGGGAGGAAGTCTATTGTCATGCAGAGGGACATGGAAAGACTTGTCTGAAGCTTATCCCCTGCACTGGGGTCAGGTCGGGAAGGGACGGCACAGAGGTGAGCAGGAACCAACCGGCCTCTCTGTGGTGGGGCTGGCCCCGGGGCAGGCGTGGGGGTGATGGCTGGAAGTGGGATGGCGCGTGAGTTGGCACCAGCCAGCGGTGGAGGCAGAGACTCAGAGGTCAGGGATCTCTCTCTCTGTCTCTGTCTCTCTCTCTCTCCCTCAGGGAGCTGAGGAGAGTAAGGTGGCGCCCCCTGCCCACCTCGCCTACCTCTCCATGGGCCCTTCTTTCTCTGGCCGCTCCGGGAGCCCTGCGGGCTTGGGTTCAAGCCCCCACACACCGCACAGGCCAAGGGCGCATGCGCGACCGCCGGGGCCTAGGGCTGGCCTCGGGGGGCGGGGGGTCCTCAGTGAAGGCCCCGCCCTCCCTCCAGGCTCTGACCCAGCTGCAGCTCTTCCATCGCCGCCCTTTTGGACTCGGCTTCAGCTGTCTCCCTCCCCTCCCCCACTCCCACTCAGCTTGCAGGCCGCTTCCCTGCCTTGAAAGCATTGCTCTGGCCCTGAGGGCCACAGACCTACTGGGCTTCAAGCTCAAGGCTCTGCCTGGGCCTGCTGCTTCGGCCAGGGGCTCATTTTTTCCTGGAAAGACAAAGCCATGGCCTCACCCCACGCCTGCACTTTGCCACGGCAGGCAGCCCAGATGTAGGAAAGGCTCTGTGGAGTCAGAAGTGCCGAGACAGGCAGATGGCACCAGAGGGTTTGGGGGCCAGCGCGCAACTGGGCTAGCCCCTCCTCCCGGGAGTCGGGGAGGCCCGGCCTTCCTAGTGCCCAGGCCACGGCTCCGGGGAGAAACCCGCCATGGAGGGCTCGCGGGAGGCCCTCTGCCTGAGGTGGCAGGTGTCACGCCAGGGCCACTGCAAGCCTGGCTCGGCTTGCCTGCTTTCTCCAAAGGAGTCTGGCCGACCAGCCGAACCTGGCACCTGGGCCAGGCCCCTTCCAAGGGGACGAGTTCCAGAGGATAGAGCCCTGGGGGCGGCTGCCAAGTCTCCTGGGGCGTGTGCTGGGCCCCCGTCAGAGGAGGAAGCAGCCTGGTAAACGGTGTGCCAGGCCTGAGATCTGGAGGCCTCCCACAGCCGGGTCCCTGTCCTGCCCAGGCCCCCCGAGGGAGGACGATGGTCGGGCAGTGGCGAGCGGGGTGGGGCTGGCGCCGAGCCTGCCCTTGGATGCCCCGGGGAAGGGCGCCGGGGGATGGGCTGCCCCTGGCCAGGTCTGAGGGACCGACCCAGCTCGGGGCTGTCGGGGGCAGAGAGAGAACCCCCCTCCGCCCTTTCCCTTCAGGTTCTTAGGGCTGGCCAAATCCTTCCCAAGACAGCTTGTCTGGAGAAAATCAGACCCAGCTGAAGAACATGTGTCCATGGGGGAAACCCGGGAAACTGAGTCTCCCCACACAATAGCAGAGATTCTCATCTTGCATCCTCTCCTGAGCTAATGACAAAGGTGGATGTCCCGGGTGGGTGGGCCTGTGGAATGGGAGAGGGGAGGAAGTCTATTGTCATGCAGAGGGACATGGAAAGACTTGTCTGAAGCTTATCCCCTGCACTGGGGTCAGGTCGGGAAGGGACGGCACAGAGGTGAGCAGGAACCAACCGGCCTCTCTGTGGTGGGGCTGGCCCCGGGGCAGGCGTGGGGGTGATGGCTGGAAGTGGGATGGCGCGTGAGTTGGCACCAGCCAGCGGTGGAGGCAGAGACTCAGAGGTCAGGGATCTCTCTCTCTGTCTCTGTCTCTCTCTCTCTCCCTCAGGGAGCTGAGGAGAGTAAGGTGGCGCCCCCTGCCCACCTCGCCTACCTCTCCATGGGCCCTTCTTTCTCTGGCCGCTCCGGGAGCCCTGCGGGCTTGGGTTCAAGCCCCCACACACCGCACAGGCCAAGGGCGCATGCGCGACCGCCGGGGCCTAGGGCTGGCCTCGGGGGGCGGGGGGTCCTCAGTGAAGGCCCCGCCCTCCCTCCAGGCTCTGACCCAGCTGCAGCTCTTCCATCGCCGCCCTTCTGGACTCGGCTTCAGCTGTCTCCCTCCCCTCCCCCACTCCCACTCAGCTTGCAGGCCGCTTCCCTGCCTTGAAAGCATTGCTCTGGCCCTGAGGGCCACAGACCTACTGGGCTTCAAGCTCAAGGCTCTGCCTGGGCCTGCTGCTTCGGCCAGGGGCTCATTTTTTCCTGGAAAGACAAAGCCATGGCCTCACCCCACGCCTGCACTTTGCCACGGCAGGCAGCCCAGATGTAGGAAAGGCTCTGTGGAGTCAGAAGTGCCGAGACAGGCAGATGGCACCAGAGGGTTTGGGGGCCAGCGCGCAACTGGGCTAGCCCCTCCTCCCGGGAGTCGGGGAGGCCCGGCCTTCCTAGTGCCCAGGCCACGGCTCCGGGGAGAAACCCGCCATGGAGGGCTCGCGGGAGGCCCTCTGCCTGAGGTGGCAGGTGTCACGCCAGGGCCACTGCAAGCCTGGCTCGGCTTGCCTGCTTTCTCCAAAGGAGGCTGGCCGACCAGCCGAACCTGGCACCTGGGCCAGGCCCCTTCCAAGGGGACGAGTTCCAGAGGATAGAGCCCTGGGGGCGGCTGCCAAGTCTCCTGGGGCGTGTGCTGGGCCCCCGTCAGAGGAGGAAGCAGCCTGGTAAACGGTGTGCCAGGCCTGAGATCTGGAGGCCTCCCACAGCCGGGTCCCTGTCCTGCCCAGGCCCCCCGAGGGAGGACGATGGTCGGGCAGTGGCGAGCGGGGTGGGGCTGGCGCCGAGCCTGCCCTTGGATGCCCCGGGGAAGGGCGCCGGGGGATGGGCTGCCCCTGGCCAGGTCTGAGGGACCGACCCAGCTCGGGGCTGTCGGGGGCAGAGAGAGAACCCCCCTCCGCCCTTTCCCTTCAGGTTCTTAGGGCTGGCCAAATCCTTCCCAAGACAGCTTGTCTGGAGAAAATCAGACCCAGCTGAAGAACATGTGTCCATGGGGGAAACCCGGGAAACTGAGTCTCCCCACACAATAGCAGAGATTCTCATCTTGCATCCTCTCCTGAGCTAATGACAAAGGTGGATGTCCCGGGTGGGTGGGCCTGTGGAATGGGAGAGGGGAGGAAGTCTATTGTCATGCAGAGGGACATGGAAAGACTTGTCTGAAGCTTATCCCCTGCACTGGGGTCAGGTCGGGAAGGGACGGCACAGAGGTGAGCAGGAACCAACCGGCCTCTCTGTGGTGGGGCTGGCCCCGGGGCAGGCGTGGGGGTGATGGCTGGAAGTGGGATGGCGCGTGAGTTGGCACCAGCCAGCGGTGGAGGCAGAGACTCAGAGGTCAGGGATCTCTCTCTCTGTCTCTGTCTCTCTCTCTCTCCCTCAGGGAGCTGAGGAGAGTAAGGTGGCGCCCCCTGCCCACCTCGCCTACCTCTCCATGGGCCCTTCTTTCTCTGGCCGCTCCGGGAGCCCTGCGGGCTTGGGTTCAAGCCCCCACACACCGCACAGGCCAAGGGCGCATGCGCGACCGCCGGGGCCTAGGGCTGGCCTCGGGGGGCGGGGGGGTCCTCAGTGAAGGCCCCGCCCTCCCTCCAGGCTCTGACCCAGCTGCAGCTCTTCCATCGCCGCCCTTCTGGACTCGGCTTCAGCTGTCTCCCTCCCCTCCCCCACTCCCACTCAGCTTGCAGGCCGCTTCCCTGCCTTGACAGCATTTCTCTGGCCCTGAGGGCCACAGACCTACCGGGCTTCAAACTCAAGGCTCTGCCTGGGCCTGCTGCTTCGGCCAGGGGCTCATTTTTTCCTGGAAAGACAAAGCCATGGCCTCACCCCACGCCTGCACTTTGCCACGGCAGGCAGCCCAGATGTAGGAAAGGCTGTGTGGAGTCAGAAGTGCCGAGACAGGCAGATGGCACCAGAGGGTTTGGGGGCCAGCGCGCAACTGGGCTAGCCCCTCCTCCCGGGAGTCGGGGAGGCCCGGCCTTCCTAGTGCCCAGGCCACGGCTCCGGGGAGAAACCCGCCATGGAGGGCACGCGGGAGGCCCTCTGCCTGAGGTGGCAGGTATCACGCCAGGGCCACTGCAAGCCTGGTTCGGCTTGCCTGCTTTCTCCAAAGAAGGCTGGACCACCAGCCGAACCTGGCACCTGGGCCAGGCCCCTTCCAAGGGGACGAGTTCCAGAGGATAGAGCCCTGGGGGCGGCTGCCAAGTCTCCTGGGGCGTGTGCTGGGCCCCCGTCAGAGGAGGAAGCAGCCTGGTATACGGTGTGCCAGGCCTGAGATCTGGAGGCCTCCCACAGCCGGGTCCCTGTCCTGCCCAGGCCCCCCGAGGGAGGACGATGGTCGGGCAGTGGCGAGCGGGGTGGGGCTGGCGCCGGGCCTGCCCTTGGATGCCCTGGGGAAGGGCGCCGGGGGATGGGCTGCCCCTGGCCAGGTCTGAGGGACCGACCCAGCTCGGGGTTGTCGGGGGCAGAGAGAGAACCCCCCTCCGCCCTTTCCCTTCAGGTTCTTAGGGCTGGCCAAATCCTTCCCAAGACAGCTTGTCTGGAGAAAATCAGACCCAGCTGAAGAACATGTGTCCATGGGGGAAACCCGGGAAACTGAGTCTCCCCACACAATAGCAGAGATTCTCATCTTGCATCCTCTCCTGAGCTAATGACAAAGGTGGATGTCCCGGGTGGGTGGGCCTGTGGAATGGGAGAGGGGAGGAAGTCTATTGTCATGCAGAGGGACATGGAAAGACTTGTCTGAAGCTTATCCCCTGCACTGGGGTCAGGTCGGGAAGGGACGGCACAGAGGTGAGCAGGAACCAACCGGCCTCTCTGTGGTGGGGCTGGCCCCGGGGCAGGCGTGGGGGTGATGGCTGGAAGTGGGATGGCGCGTGAGTTGGCACCAGCCAGCGGTGGAGGCAGAGACTCAGAGGTCAGGGATCTCTCTCTCTGTCTCTGTCTCTCTCTCTCTCCCTCAGGGAGCTGAGGAGAGTAAGGTGGCGCCCCCTGCCCACCTCGCCTACCTCTCCATGGGCCCTTCTTTCTCTGGCCGCTCCGGGAGCCCTGCGGGCTTGGGTTCAAGCCCCCACACACCGCACAGGCCAAGGGCGCATGCGCGACCGCCGGGGCCTAGGGCTGGCCTCGGGGGGCGGGCGAGTCCTCAGTGAAGGCCCCGCCCTCCCTCCAGGCTCTGACCCAGCTGCAGCTCTTCCATCGCCGCCCTTCTGGACTCGGCTTCAGCTGTCTCCCTCCCCTCCCCCACTCCCACTCAGCTTGCAGGCCGCTTCCCTGCCTTGACAGCATTGCTCTGGCCCTGAGGGCCACAGACCTACCGGGCTTCAAACTCAAGGCTCTGCCTGGGCCTGCTGCTTCGGCCAGGGGCTCATTTTTTCCTGGAAAGACAAAGCCATGGCCTCACCCCACGCCTGCACTTTGCCACGGCAGGCAGCCCAGATGTAGGAAAGGCTCTGTGGAGTCAGAAGTGCCGAGACAGGCAGATGGCACCAGAGGGTTTGGGGGCCAGCGCGCAACTGGGCTAGCCCCTCCTCCCGGGAGTCGGGGAGGCCCGGCCTTCCTAGTGCCCAGGCCACGGCTCCGGGGAGAAACCCGCCATGGAGGGCTCGCGGGAGGCCCTCTGCCTGAGGTGGCAGGTGTCACGCCAGGGCCACTGCAAGCCTGGCTCGGCTTGCCTGCTTTCTCCAAAGGAGGCTGGCCGACCAGCCGAACCTGGCACCTGGGCCAGGCCCCTTCCAAGGGGACGAGTTCCAGAGGATAGAGCCCTGGGGGCGGCTGCCAAGTCTCCTGGGGCGTGTGCTGGGCCCCCGTCAGAGGAGGAAGCAGCCTGGTAAACGGTGTGCCAGGCCTGAGATCTGGAGGCCTCCCACAGCCGGGTCCCTGTCCTGCCCAGGCCCCCCGAGGGAGGACGATGGTCGGGCAGTGGCGAGCGGGGTGGGGCTGGCGCCGAGCCTGCCCTTGGATGCCCCGGGGAAGGGCGCCGGGGGATGGGCTGCCCCTGGCCAGGTCTGAGGGACCGACCCAGCTCGGGGTTGTCGGGGGCAGAGAGAGAACCCCCCTCCGCCCTTTCCCTTCAGGTTCTTAGGGCTGGCCAAATCCTTCCCAAGACAGCTTGTCTGGAGAAAATCAGACCCAGCTGAAGAACATGTGTCCATGGGGGAAACCCGGGAAACTGAGTCTCCCCACACAATAGCAGAGATTCTCATCTTGCATCCTCTCCTGAGCTAATGACAAAGGTGGATGTCCCGGGTGGGTGGGCCTGTGGAATGGGAGAGGGGAGGAAGTCTATTGTCATGCAGAGGGACATGGAAAGACTTGTCTGAAGCTTATCCCCTGCACTGGGGTCAGGTCGGGAAGGGACGGCACAGAGGTGAGCAGGAACCAACCGGCCTCTCTGTGGTGGGGCTGGCCCCGGGGCAGGCGTGGGGGTGATGGCTGGAAGTGGGATGGCGCGTGAGTTGGCACCAGCCAGCGGTGGAGGCAGAGACTCAGAGGTCAGGGATCTCTCTCTCTGTCTCTGTCTCTCTCTCTCTCCCTCAGGGAGCTGAGGAGAGTAAAGTGGCGCCCCCTGCCCACCTCGCCTACCTCTCCATGGGCCCTTCTTTCTCTGGCCGCTCCGGGAGCCCTGCGGGCTTGGGTTCAAGCCCCCACACACCGCACAGGCCAAGGGCGCATGCGCGACCGCCGGGGCCTAGGGCTGGCCTCGGGGGGCGGGGGGGTCCTCAGTGAAGGCCCCGCCCTCCCTCCAGGCTCTGACCCAGCTGCAGCTCTTCCATCGCCGCCCTTCTGGACTCGGCTTCAGCTGTCTCCCTCCCCTCCCCCACTCCCACTCAGCTTGCAGGCCGCTTCCCTGCCTTGACAGCATTGCTCTGGCCCTGAGGGCCACAGACCTACCGGGCTTCAAACTCAAGGCTCTGCCTGGGCCTGCTGCTTCGGCCAGGGGCTCATTTTTTCCTGGAAAGACAAAGCCATGGCCTCACCCCACGCCTGCACTTTGCCACGGCAGGCAGCCCAGATGTAGGAAAGGCTCTGTGGAGTCAGAAGTGCCGAGACAGGCAGATGGCACCAGAGGGTTTGGGGGCCAGCGCGCAACTGGGCTAGCCCCTCCTCCCGGGAGTCGGGGAGGCCCGGCCTTCCTAGTGCCCAGGCCACGGCTCCGGGGAGAAACCCGCCATGGAGGGCTCGCGGGAGGCCCTCTGCCTGAGGTGGCAGGTGTCACGCCAGGGCCACTGCAAGCCTGGCTCGGCTTGCCTGCTTTCTCCAAAGGAGGCTGGCCGACCAGCCGAACCTGGCACCTGGGCCAGGCCCCTTCCAAGGGGACGAGTTCCAGAGGATAGAGCCCTGGGGGCGGCTGCCAAGTCTCCTGGGGCGTGTGCTGGGCCCCCGTCAGAGGAGGAAGCAGCCTGGTAAACGGTGTGCCAGGCCTGAGATCTGGAGGCCTCCCACAGCCGGGTCCCTGTCCTGCCCAGGCCCCCCGAGGGAGGACGATGGTCGGGCAGTGGCGAGCGGGGTGGGGCTGGCGCAGGGCCTGCCCTTGGATGCCCCGGGGAAGGGCGCCGGGGGATGGGCTGCCCCTGGCCAGGTCTGAGGGACCGACCCAGCTCGAGGCTGTCGGGGGCAGAGAGAGAACCCCCCTCCGCCCTTTCCCTTCAGGTTCTTAGGGCTGGCCAAATCCTTCCCAAGACAGCTTGTCTGGAGAAAATCAGACCCAGCTGAAGAACATGTGTCCATGGGGGAAACCCGGGAAACTGAGTCTCCCCACACAATAGCAGAGATTCTCATCTTGCATCCTCTCCTGAGCTAATGACAAAGGTGGATGTCCCGGGTGGGTGGGCCTGTGGAATGGGAGAGGGGAGTAAGTCTATTGTCATGCAGAGGGACATGGAAAGACTTGTCTGAAGCTTATCCCCTGCACTGGGGTCAGGTCGGGAAGGGACGGCACAGAGGTGAGCAGGAACCAACCGGCCTCTCTGTGGTGGGGCTGGCCCCGGGGCAGGCGTGGGGGTGATGGCTGGAAGTGGGATGGCGCGTGAGTTGGCACCAGCCAGCGGTGGAGGCAGAGACTCAGAGGTCAGGGATCTCTCTCTCTGTCTCTGTCTCTCTCTCTCTCCCTCAGGGAGCTGAGGAGAGTAAGGTGGCGCCCCCTGCCCACCTCGCCTACCTCTCCATGGGCCCTTCTTTCTCTGGCCGCTCCGGGAGCCCTGCGGGCTTGGGTTCAAGCCCCCACACACCGCACAGGCCAAGGGCGCATGCGCGACCGCCGGGGCCTAGGGCTGGCCTCGGGGGGCGGGGGGGTCATCAGTGAAGGCCCCGCCCTCCCTCCAGGCTCTGACCCAGCTGCAGCTCTTCCATCGCCGCCCTTCTGGACTCGGCTTCAGCTGTCTCCCTCCCCTCCCCCACTCCCACTCAGCTTGCAGGCCGCTTCCCTGCCTTGACAGCATTGCTCTGGCCCTGAGGGCCACAGACCTACCGGGCTTCAAACTCAAGGCTCTGCCTGGGCCTGCTGCTTCGGCCAGGGGCTCATTTTTTCCTGGAAAGACAAAGCCATGGCCTCACCCCACGCCTGCACTTTGCCACGGCAGGCAGCCCAGATGTAGGAAAGGCTCTGTGGAGTCAGAAGTGCCGAGACAGGCAGATGGCACCAGAGGGTTTGGGGGCCAGCGCGCAACTGGGCTAGCCCCTCCTCCCGGGAGTCGGGGAGGCCCGGCCTTCCTAGTGCCCAGGCCACGGCTCCGGGGAGAAACCCGCCATGGAGGGCTCGCGGGAGGCCCTCTGCCTGAGGTGGCAGGTGTCACGCCAGGGCCACTGCAAGCCTGGCTCGGCTTGCCTGCTTTCTCCAAAGGAGGCTGGCCGACCAGCCGAACCTGGCACCTGGGCCAGGCCCCTTCCAAGGGGACGAGTTCCAGAGGATAGAGCCCTGGGGGCGGCTGCCAAGTCTCCTGGGGCGTGTGCTGGGCCCCCGTCAGAGGAGGAAGCAGCCTGGTAAACGGTGTGCCAGGCCTGAGATCTGGAGGCCTCCCACAGCCGGGTCCCTGTCCTGCCCAGGCCCCCCGAGGGAGGACGATGGTCGGGCAGTGGGCGAGCGGGGTGGGGCTGGCGCCGAGCCTGCCCTTGGATGCCCCGGGGAAGGGCGCCGGGGGATGGGCTGCCCCTGGCCAGGTCTGAGGGACCGACCCAGCTCGGGGCTGTCGGGGGCAGAGAGAGAACCCCCCTCCGCCCTTTCCCTTCAGGTTCTTAGGGCTGGCCAAATCCTTCCCAAGACAGCTTGTCTGGAGAAAATCAGACCCAGCTGAAGAACATGTGTCCATGGGGGAAACCCGGGAAACTGAGTCTCCCCACACAATAGCAGAGATTCTCATCTTGCATCCTCTCCTGAGCTAATGACAAAGGTGGATGTCCCGGGTGGGTGGGCCTGTGGAATGGGAGAGGGGAGGAAGTCTATTGTCATGCAGAGGGACATGGAAAGACTTGTCTGAAGCTTATTCCCTGCACTGGGGTCAGGTCGGGAAGGGATGGCACAGAGGTGAGCAGGAACCAACCGGCCTCTCTGTGGTGGGGCTGGCCCCGGGGCAGGCGTGGGGGTGATGGCTGGAAGTGGGATGGCGCGTGAGTTGGCACCAGCCAGCGGTGGAGGCAGAGACTCAGAGGTCAGGGATCTCTCTCTCTGTCTCTGTCTCTCTCTCTCTCCCTCAGGGAGCTGAGGAGAGTAAAGTGGCGCCCCCTGCCCACCTCGCCTACCTCTCCATGGGCCCTTCTTTCTCTGGCCGCCCCGGGAGCCCTGCGGGCTTGGGTTCAAGCCCCCACACACCGCACAGGCCAAGGGCGCATGCGCGACTGCCGGGGCCTAGGGCTGGCCTCGGGGGGCGGGGGGGTCCTCAGTGAAGGCCCCGCCCTCCCTCCAGGCTCTGACCCAGCTGCAGCTCTTCCATCGCCGCCCTTCTGGACTAGGCTTCAGCTGTCTCCCTCCCCTCCCCCACTCCCACTCAGCTTGCAGGCCGCTTCCCTGCCTTGACAGCATTTCTCTGGCCCTGAGGGCCACAGACCTACCTGGCTTCAAACTCAAGGCTCTGCCTGGGCCTGCTGCTTCGGCCAGGGGCTCATTTTTTCCTGGAAAGACAAAGCCATGGCCTCACCCCACGCCTGCACTTTGCCACGGCAGGCAGCCCAGATGTAGGAAAGGCTCTGTGGAGTCAGAAGTGCCGAGACAGGCAGATGGCACCAGAGGGTTTGGGGGCCAGGGCGCAACTGGGCTAGCCCCTCCTCCCGGGAGTCGGGGAGGCCCGGCCTTCCTAGTGCCCAGGCCACGGCTCCGGGGAGAAACCCGCCATGGAGGGCACGCGGGAGGCCCTCTGCCTGAGGTGGCAGGTATCACGCCAGGGCCACTGCAAGCCTGGTTCGGCTTGCCTGCTTTCTCCAAAGAAGGCTGGACCACCAGCCGAACCTGGCACCTGGGCCAGGCCCCTTCCAAGGGGACGAGTTCCAGAGGATAGAGCCCTGGGGCGGCTGCCAAGTCTCCTGGGGCGTGTGCTGGGCCCCCGTCAGAGGAGGAAGCAGCCTGGTAAACGGTGTGCCAGGCCTGAGATCTGGAGGCCTCCCACACCCGGGTCCCTGTCCTGCCCAGGCCCCCCGAGGGAGGACGATGGTCGGGCAGTGGCGAGCAGGGTGGGGCTGGCGCAGGGCCTGCCCTTGGATGCCCCGGGGAAGGGCGCCGGGGGATGGGCTGCCCCTGGCCAGGTCTGAGGGACCGACCCAGCTCGAGGCTGTCGGGGGCAGAGAGAGAACCCCCCTCCGCCCTTTCCCTTCAGGTTCTTAGGGCTGGCCAAATCCTTCCCAAGACAGCTTGTCTGGAGAAAATCAGACCCAGCTGAAGAACATGTGTCCATGGGGGAAACCCGGGAAACTGAGTCTCCCCACACAATAGCAGAGATTCTCATCTTGCATCCTCTCCTGAGCTAATGACAAAGGTGGATGTCCCGGGTGGATGGGCCTGTGGAATGGGAGAGGGGAGGAAGTCTATTGTCATGCAGAGGGACATGGAAAGACTTGTCTGAAGCTTATCCCCTGCACTGGGGTCAGGTCGGGAAGGGACGGCACAGAGGTGAGCAGGAACCAACCGGCCTCTCTGTGGTGGGGCTGGCCCCGGGGCAGGCGTGGGGGTGATGGCTGGAAGTGGGATGGCGCGTGAGTTGGCACCAGCCAGCGGTGGAGGCAGAGACTCAGAGGTCAGGGATCTCTCTCTCTGTCTCTGTCTCTCTCTCTCTCCCTCAGGGAGCTGAGGAGAGTAAGGTGGCGCCCCCTGCCCACCTCGCCTACCTCTCCATGGGCCCTTCTTTCTCTGGCCGCTCCGGGAGCCCTGCGGGCTTGGGTTCAAGCCCCCACACACCGCACAGGCCAAGGGCGCATGCGCGACCGCCGGGGCCTAGGGCTGGCCTCGGGGGGCGGGGGAGTCCTCAGTGAAGGCCCCGCCCTCCCTCCAGGCTCTGACCCAGCTGCAGCTCTTCCATCGCCGCCCTTCTGGACTCGGCTTCAGCTGTCTCCCTCCCCTCCCCCACTCCCACTCAGCTTGCAGGCCGCTTCCCTGCCTTGACAGCATTGCTCTGGCCCTGAGGGCCACAGACCTACCGGGCTTCAAACTCAAGGCTCTGCCTGGGCCTGCTGCTTCGGCCAGGGGCTCATTTTTTCCTGGAAAGACAAAGCCATGGCCTCACCCCACGCCTGCACTTTGCCACGGCAGGCAGCCCAGATGTAGGAAAGGCTCTGTGGAGTCAGAAGTGCCGAGACAGGCAGATGGCACCAGAGGGTTTGGGGGCCAGCGCGCAACTGGGCTAGCCCCTCCTCCCGGGAGTCGGGGAGGCCCGGCCTTCCTAGTGCCCAGGCCAGGGCTCCGGGGAGAAACCCGCCATGGAGGGCTCGCGGGAGGCCCTCTGCCTGAGGTGGCAGGTGTCACGCCAGGGCCACTGCAAGCCTGGCTCGGCTTGCCTGCTTTCTCCAAAGGAGGCTGGCCGACCAGCCGAACCTGGCACCTGGGCCAGGCCCCTTCCAAGGGGACGAGTTCCAGAGGATAGAGCCCTGGGGGCGGCTGCCAAGTCTCCTGGGGCGTGTGCTGGGCCCCCGTCAGAGGAGGAAGCAGCCTGGTATACGGTGTGCCAGGCCTGAGATCTGGAGGCCTCCCACACCCGGGTCCCTGTCCTGCCCAGGCCCCCCGAGGGAGGACGATGGTCGGGCAGTGGCGAGCGGGGTGGGGCTGGCGCCGGGCCTGCCCTTGGATGCCCCGGGGAAGGGCGCCGGGGGATGGGCTGCCCCTGGCCAGGTCTGAGGGACCGACCCAGCTCGGGGTTGTCGGGGGCAGAGAGAGAACCCCCCTCCGCCCTTTCCCTTCAGGTTCTTAGGGCTGGCCAAATCCTTCCCAAGACAGCTTGTCTGGAGAAAATCAGACCCAGCTGAAGAACATGTGTCCATGGGGGAAACCCGGGAAACTGAGTCTCCCCACACAATAGCAGAGATTCTCATCTTGCATCCTCTCCTGAGCTAATGACAAAGGTGGATGTTCCGGGTGGGTGGGCCTGTGGAGTGGGAGAGGGGAGGAAGGCTATTGTCATGCAGAGGGACATGGAAAGACTTGTCTGAAGCTTATCCCCTGCACTGGGGTCAGGTCGGGAAGGGACGGCACAGAGGTGAGCAGGAACCAACCGGCCTCTCTGTGGTGGGGCTGGCCCCGGGGCAGGCGTGGGGGTGATGGCTGGAAGTGGGATGGCGCGTGAGTTGGCACCAGCCAGCGGTGGAGGCAGAGACTCAGAGGTCAGGGATCTCTCTCTCTGTCTCTGTCTCTCTCTCTCTCCCTCAGGGAGCTGAGGAGAGTAAGGTGGCGCCCCCTGCCCACCTCGCCTACCTCTCCATGGGCCCTTCTTTCTCTGGCCGCTCCGGGAGCCCTGCGGGCTTGGGTTCAAGCCCCCACACACCGCACAGGCCAAGGGCGCATGCGCGACCGCCGGGGCCTAGGGCTGGCCTCGGGGGGCGGGGGAGTCCTCAGTGAAGGCCCCGCCCTCCCTCCAGGCTCTGACCCAGCTGCAGCTCTTCCATCGCCGCCCTTCTGGACTCGGCTTCAGCTGTCTCCCTCCCCTCCCCCACTCCCACTCAGCTTGCAGGCCGCTTCCCTGCCTTGACAGCATTGCTCTGGCCCTGAGGGCCACAGACCTACCGGGCTTCAAACTCAAGGCTCTGCCTGGGCCTGCTGCTTCGGCCAGGGGCTCATTTTTTCCTGGAAAGACAAAGCCATGGCCTCACCCCACGCCTGCACTTTGCCACGGCAGGCAGCCCAGATGTAGGAAAGGCTCTGTGGAGTCAGAAGTGCCGAGACAGGCAGATGGCACCAGAGGGTTTGGGGGCCAGCGCGCAACTGGGCTAGCCCCTCCTCCCGGGAGTCGGGGAGGCCCGGCCTTCCTAGTGCCCAGGCCACGGCTCCGGGGAGAAACCCGCCATGGAGGGCTCGCGGGAGGCCCTCTGCCTGAGGTGGCAGGTGTCACGCCAGGGCCACTGCAAGCCTGGCTCGGCTTGCCTGCTTTCTCCAAAGGAGGCTGGCCGACCAGCCGAACCTGGCACCTGGGCCAGGCCCCTTCCAAGGGGACGAGTTCCAGAGGATAGAGCCCTGGGGGCGGCTGCCAAGTCTCCTGGGGCGTGTGCTGGGCCCCCGTCAGAGGAGGAAGCAGCCTGGTAAACGGTGTGCCAGGCCTGAGATCTGGAGGCCTCCCACAGCCGGGTCCCTGTCCTGCCCAGGCCCCCCGAGGGAGGACGATGGTCGGGCAGTGGCGAGCGGGGTGGGGCTGGCGCCGAGCCTGCCCTTGGATGCCCCGGGGAAGGGCGCCGGGGGATGGGCTGCCCCTGGCCAGGTCTGAGGGACCGACCCAGCTCGGGGCTGTCGGGGGCAGAGAGAGAACCCCCCTCCGCCCTTTCCCTTCAGGTTCTTAGGGCTGGCCAAATCCTTCCCAAGACAGCTTGTCTGGAGAAAATCAGACCCAGCTGAAGAACATGTGTCCATGGGGGAAACCCGGGAAACTGAGTCTCCCCACACAATAGCAGAGATTCTCATCTTGCATCCTCTCCTGAGCTAATGACAAAGGTGGATGTCCCGGGTGGGTGGGCCTGTGGAATGGGAGAGGGGAGGAAGTCTATTGTCATGCAGAGGGACATGGAAAGACTTGTCTGAAGCTTATCCCCTGCACTGGGGTCAGGTCGGGAAGGGACGGCACAGAGGTGAGCAGGAACCAACCGGCCTCTCTGTGGTGGGGCTGGCCCCGGGGCAGGCGTGGGGGTGATGGCTGGAAGTGGGATGGCGCGTGAGTTGGCACCAGCCAGCGGTGGAGGCAGAGACTCAGAGGTCAGGGATCTCTCTCTCTGTCTCTGTCTCTCTCTCTCTCCCTCAGGGAGCTGAGGAGAGTAAGGTGGTGCCCCCTGCCCACCTCGCCTACCTCTCCATGGGCCCTTCTTTCTCTGGCCGCTCCGGGAGCCCTGCGGGCTTGGGTTCAAGCCCCCACACACCGCACAGGCCAAGGGCGCATGAGCGACCGCCGGGGCCTAGGGCTGGCCTCGGGGGGCGGGGGGTCCTCAGTGAAGGCCCCGCCCTCCCTCCAGGCTCTGACCCAGCTGCAGCTCTTCCATCGCCGCCCTTCTGGACTCGGCTTCAGCTGTCTCCCTCCCCTCCCCCACTCCCACTCAGCTTGCAGGCCGCTTCCCTGCCTTGAAAGCATTGCTCTGGCCCTGAGGGCCACAGACCTACTGGGCTTCAAGCTCAAGGCTCTGCCTGGGCCTGCTGCTTCGGCCAGGGGCTCATTTTTTCCTGGAAAGACAAAGCCATGGCCTCACCCCACGCCTGCACTTTGCCACGGCAGGCAGCCCAGATGTAGGAAAGGCTCTGTGGAGTCAGAAGTGCCGAGACAGGCAGATGGCACCAGAGGGTTTGGGGGCCAGCGCGCAACTGGGCTAGCCCCTCCTCCCGGGAGTCGGGGAGGCCCGGCCTTCCTAGTGCCCAGGCCACGGCTCCGGGGAGAAACCCGCCATGGAGGGCTCGCGGGAGGCCCTCTGCCTGAGGTGGCAGGTGTCACGCCAGGGACACTGCAAGCCTGGCTCGGCTTGCCTGCTTTCTCCAAAGGAGGCTGGCCGACCAGCCGAACCTGGCACCTGGGCCAGGCCCCTTCCAAGGGGACGAGTTCCAGAGGATAGAGCCCTGGGGGCGGCTGCCAAGTCTCCTGGGGCGTGTGCTGGGCCCCCGTCAGAGGAGGAAGCAGCCTGGTAAACGGTGTGCCAGGCCTGAGATCTGGAGGCCTCCCACAGCCGGGTCCCTGTCCTGCCCAGGCCCCCCGAGGGAGGACGATGGTCGGGCAGTGGCGAGCGGGGTGGGGCTGGCGCCGGGCCTGCCCTTGGATGCCCCGGGGAAGGGCGCCGGGGGATGGGCTGCCCCTGGCCAGGTCTGAGGGACCGACCCAGCTCGGGGCTGTCGGGGCCAGAGAGAGAACCCCCCTCCGCCCTTTCCCTTCAGGTTCTTAGGGCTGGCCAAATCCTTCCCAAGACAGCTTGTCTGGAGAAAATCAGACCCAGCTGAAGAACATGTGTCCATGGGGGAAACCCGGGAAACTGAGTCTCCCCACACAATAGCAGAGATTCTCATCTTGCATCCTCTCCTGAGCTAATGACAAAGGTGGATGTCCCGGGTGGGTGGGCCTGTGGAATGGGAGAGGGGAGGAAGTCTATTGTCATGCAGAGGGACATGGAAAGACTTGTCTGAAGCTTATCCCCTGCACTGGGGTCAGGTCGGGAAGGGACGGCACAGAGGTGAGCAGGAACCAACCGGCCTCTCTGTGGTGGGGCTGGCCCCGGGGCAGGCGTGGGGGTGATGGCTGGAAGTGGGATGGCGCGTGAGTTGGCACCAGCCAGCGGTGGAGGCAGAGACTCAGAGGTCAGGGATCTCTCTCTCTGTCTCTGTCTCTCTCTCTCTCCCTCAGGGAGCTGAGGAGAGTAAGGTGGCGCCCCCTGCCCACCTCGCCTACCTCTCCATGGGCCCTTCTTTCTCTGGCCGCTCCGGGAGCCCTGCGGGCTTGGGTTCAAGCCCCCACACACCGCACAGGCCAAGGGCGCATGCGCGACCGCCGGGGCCTAGGGCTGGCCTCGGGGGGCGGGGGGTCCTCAGTGAAGGCCCCGCCCTCCCTCCAGGCTCTGACCCAGCTGCAGCTCTTCCATCGCCGCCCTTCTGGACTCGGCTTCAGCTGTCTCCCTCCCCTCCCCCACTCCCACTCAGCTTGCAGGCCGCTTCCCTGCCTTGACAGCATTGCTCTGGCCCTGAGGGCCACAGACCTACTGGGCTTCAAGCTCAAGGCTCTGCCTGGGCCTGCTGCTTCGGCCAGGGGCTCATTTTTTCCTGGAAAGACAAAGCCATGGCCTCACCCCACGCCTGCACTTTGCCACGGCAGGCAGCCCAGATGTAGGAAAGGCTGTGTGGAGTCAGAAGTGCCGAGACAGGCAGATGGCACCAGAGGGTTTGGGGGCCAGCGCGCAACTGGGCTAGCCCCTCCTCCCGGGAGTCGGGGAGGCCCGGCCTTCCTAGTGCCCAGGCCACGGCTCCGGGGAGAAACCCGCCATGGAGGGCTCGCGGGAGGCCCTCTGCCTGAGGTGGCAGGTGTCACGCCAGGGCCACTGCAAGCCTGGCTCGGCTTGCCTGCTTTCTCCAAAGGAGGCTGGCCGACCAGCCGAACCTGGCACCTGGGCCAGGCCCCTTCCAAGGGGACGAGTTCCAGAGGATAGAGCCCTGGGGGCGGCTGCCAAGTCTCCTGGGGCGTGTGCTGGGCCCCCGTCAGAGGAGGAAGCAGCCTGGTAAACGGTGTGCCAGGCCTGAGATCTGGAGGCCTCCCACAGCCGGGTCCCTGTCCTGCCCAGGCCCCCCGAGGGAGGACGATGGTCGGGCAGTGGCGAGCGGGGTGGGGCTGGCGCCGAGCCTGCCCTTGGATGCCCCGGGGAAGGGCGCCGGGGGATGGGCTGCCCCTGGCCAGGTCTGAGGGACCGACCCAGCTCGGGGCTGTCGGGGGCAGAGAGAGAACCCCCCTCCGCCCTTTCCCTTCAGGTTCTTAGGGCTGGCCAAATCCTTCCCAAGACAGCTTGTCTGGAGAAAATCAGACCCAGCTGAAGAACATGTGTCCATGGGGGAAACCCGGGAAACTGAGTCTCCCCACACAATAGCAGAGATTCTCATCTTGCATCCTCTCCTGAGCTAATGACAAAGGTGGATGTCCCGGGTGGGTGGGCCTGTGGAATGGGAGAGGGGAGGAAGTCTATTGTCATGCAGAGGGACATGGAAAGACTTGTCTGAAGCTTATCACCTGCACTGGGGTCAGGTCGGGAAGGGACGGCACAGAGGTGAGCAGGAACCAACCGGCCTCTCTGTGGTGGGGCTGGCCCCGGGGCAGGCGTGGGGGTGATGGCTGGAAGTGGGATGGCGCGTGAGTTGGCACCAGCCAGCGGTGGAGGCAGAGACTCAGAGGTCAGGGATCTCTCTCTCTGTCTCTGTCTCTCTCTCTCTCCCTCAGGGAGCTGAGGAGAGTAAGGTGGTGCCCCCTGCCCACCTCCCCTACCTCTCCATGGGCCCTTCTTTCTCTGGCCGCTCCGGGAGCCCTGCGGGCTTGGGTTCAAGCCCCCACACACCGCACAGGCCAAGGGCGCATGAGCGACCGCCGGGGCCTAGGGCTGGCCTCGGGGGGCGGGGGGTCCTCAGTGAAGGCCCCGCCCTCCCTCCAGGCTCTGACCCAGCTGCAGCTCTTCCATCGCCGCCCTTCTGGACTCGGCTTCAGCTGTCTCCCTCCCCTCCCCCACTCCCACTCAGCTTGCAGGCCGCTTCCCTGCCTTGAAAGCATTGCTCTGGCCCTGAGGGCCACAGACCTACTGGGCTTCAAGCTCAAGGCTCTGCCTGGGCCTGCTGCTTCGGCCAGGGGCTCATTTTTTCCTGGAAAGACAAAGCCATGGCCTCACCCCACGCCTGCACTTTGCCACGGCAGGCAGCCCAGATGTAGGAAAGGCTCTGTGGAGTCAGAAGTGCCGAGACAGGCAGATGGCACCAGAGGGTTTGGGGGCCAGCGCGCAACTGGGCTAGCCCCTCCTCCCGGGAGTCGGGGAGGCCCGGCCTTCCTAGTGCCCAGGCCACGGCTCCGGGGAGAAACCCGCCATGGAGGGCTCGCGGGAGGCCCTCTGCCTGAGGTGGCAGGTGTCACGCCAGGGCCACTGCAAGCCTGGCTCGGCTTGCCTGCTTTCTCCAAAGGAGGCTGGCCGACCAGCCGAACCTGGCACCTGGGCCAGGCCCCTTCCAAGGGGACGAGTTCCAGAGGATAGAGCCCTGGGGGCGGCTGCCAAGTCTCCTGGGGCGTGTGCTGGGCCCCCGTCAGAGGAGGAAGCAGCCTGGTAAACGGTGTGCCAGGCCTGAGATCTGGAGGCCTCCCACAGCCGGGTCCCTGTCCTGCCCAGGCCCCCCGAGGGAGGACGATGGTCGGGCAGTGGCGAGCGGGGTGGGGCTGGCGCCGGGCCTGCCCTTGGATGCCCCGGGGAAGGGCGCCGGGGGATGGGCTGCCCCTGGCCAGGTCTGAGGGACCGACCCAGCTCGGGGCTGTCGGGGCCAGAGAGAGAACCCCCCTCCGCCCTTTCCCTTCAGGTTCTTAGGGCTGGCCAAATCCTTCCCAAGACAGCTTGTCTGGAGAAAATCAGACCCAGCTGAAGAACATGTGTCCATGGGGGAAACCCGGGAAACTGAGTCTCCCCACACAATAGCAGAGATTCTCATCTTGCATCCTCTCCTGAGCTAATGACAAAGGTGGATGTCCCGGGTGGGTGGGCCTGTGGAATGGGAGAGGGGAGGAAGTCTATTGTCATGCAGAGGGACATGGAAAGACTTGTCTGAAGCTTATCCCCTGCACTGGGGTCAGGTCGGGAAGGGACGGCACAGAGGTGAGCAGGAACCAACCGGCCTCTCTGTGGTGGGGCTGGCCCCGGGGCAGGCGTGGGGGTGATGGCTGGAAGTGGGATGGCGCGTGAGTTGGCACCAGCCAGCGGTGGAGGCAGAGACTCAGAGGTCAGGGATCTCTCTCTCTGTCTCTGTCTCTCTCTCTCTCCCTCAGGGAGCTGAGGAGAGTAAGGTGGCGCCCCCTGCCCACCTCGCCTACCTCTCCATGGGCCCTTCTTTCTCTGGCCGCTCCGGGAGCCCTGCGGGCTTGGGTTCAAGCCCCCACACACCGCACAGGCCAAGGGCGCATGCGCGACCGCCGGGGCCTAGGGCTGGCCTCGGGGGGCGGGGGGTCCTCAGTGAAGGCCCCGCCCTCCCTCCAGGCTCTGACCCAGCTGCAGCTCTTCCATCGCCGCCCTTCTGGACTCGGCTTCAGCTGTCTCCCTCCCCTCCCCCACTCCCACTCAGCTTGCAGGCCGCTTCCCTGCCTTGACAGCATTGCTCTGGCCCTGAGGGCCACAGACCTACTGGGCTTCAAGCTCAAGGCTCTGCCTGGGCCTGCTGCTTCGGCCAGGGGCTCATTTTTTCCTGGAAAGACAAAGCCATGGCCTCACCCCACGCCTGCACTTTGCCACGGCAGGCAGCCCAGATGTAGGAAAGGCTGTGTGGAGTCAGAAGTGCCGAGACAGGCAGATGGCACCAGAGGGTTTGGGGGCCAGCGCGCAACTGGGCTAGCCCCTCCTCCCGGGAGTCGGGGAGGCCCGGCCTTCCTAGTGCCCAGGCCACGGCTCCGGGGAGAAACCCGCCATGGAGGGCTCGCGGGAGGCCCTCTGCCTGAGGTGGCAGGTGTCACGCCAGGGCCACTGCAAGCCTGGCTCGGCTTGCCTGCTTTCTCCAAAGGAGGCTGGCCGACCAGCCGAACCTGGCACCTGGGCCAGGCCCCTTCCAAGGGGACGAGTTCCAGAGGATAGAGCCCTGGGGGCGGCTGCCAAGTCTCCTGGGGCGTGTGCTGGGCCCCCGTCAGAGGAGGAAGCAGCCTGGTAAACGGTGTGCCAGGCCTGAGATCTGGAGGCCTCCCACAGCCGGGTCCCTGTCCTGCCCAGGCCCCCCGAGGGAGGACGATGGTCGGGCAGTGGCGAGCGGGGTGGGGCTGGCGCCGAGCCTGCCCTTGGATGCCCCGGGGAAGGGCGCCGGGGGATGGGCTGCCCCTGGCCAGGTCTGAGGGACCGACCCAGCTCGGGGCTGTCGGGGGCAGAGAGAGAACCCCCCTCCGCCCTTTCCCTTCAGGTTCTTAGGGCTGGCCAAATCCTTCCCAAGACAGCTTGTCTGGAGAAAATCAGACCCAGCTGAAGAACATGTGTCCATGGGGGAAACCCGGGAAACTGAGTCTCCCCACACAATAGCAGAGATTCTCATCTTGCATCCTCTCCTGAGCTAATGACAAAGGTGGATGTCCCGGGTGGGTGGGCCTGTGGAATGGGAGAGGGGAGGAAGTCTATTGTCATGCAGAGGGACATGGAAAGACTTGTCTGAAGCTTATCACCTGCACTGGGGTCAGGTCGGGAAGGGACGGCACAGAGGTGAGCAGGAACCAACCGGCCTCTCTGTGGTGGGGCTGGCCCCGGGGCAGGCGTGGGGGTGATGGCTGGAAGTGGGATGGCGCGTGAGTTGGCACCAGCCAGCGGTGGAGGCAGAGACTCAGAGGTCAGGGATCTCTCTCTCTGTCTCTGTCTCTCTCTCTCTCCCTCAGGGAGCTGAGGAGAGTAAGGTGGTGCCCCCTGCCCACCTCGCCTACCTCTCCATGGGCCCTTCTTTCTCTGGCCGCTCCGGGAGCCCTGCGGGCTTGGGTTCAAGCCCCCACACACCGCACAGGCCAAGGGCGCATGAGCGACCGCCAGGGCCTAGGGCTGGCCTCGGGGGGCGGGGGGTCCTCAGTGAAGGCCCCGCCCTCCCTCCAGGCTCTGACCCAGCTGCAGCTCTTCCATCGCCGCCCTTCTGGACTCGGCTTCAGCTGTCTCCCTCCCCTCCCCCACTCCCACTCAGCTTGCAGGCCGCTTCCCTGCCTTGAAAGCATTGCTCTGGCCCTGAGGGCCACAGACCTACTGGGCTTCAAGCTCAAGGCTCTGCCTGGGCCTGCTGCTTCGGCCAGGGGCTCATTTTTTCCTGGAAAGACAAAGCCATGGCCTCACCCCACGCCTGCACTTTGCCACGGCAGGCAGCCCAGATGTAGGAAAGGCTCTGTGGAGTCAGAAGTGCCGAGACAGGCAGATGGCACCAGAGGGTTTGGGGGCCAGCGCGCAACTGGGCTAGCCCCTCCTCCCGGGAGTCGGGGAGGCCCGGCCTTCCTAGTGCCCAGGCCACGGCTCCGGGGAGAAACCCGCCATGGAGGGCTCGCGGGAGGCCCTCTGCCTGAGGTGGCAGGTGTCACGCCAGGGCCACTGCAAGCCTGGCTCGGCTTGCCTGCTTTCTCCAAAGGAGGCTGGCCGACCAGCCGAACCTGGCACCTGGGCCAGGCCCCTTCCAAGGGGACGAGTTCCAGAGGATAGAGCCCTGGGGGCGGCTGCCAAGTCTCCTGGGGCGTGTGCTGGGCCCCCGTCAGAGGAGGAAGCAGCCTGGTAAACGGTGTGCCAGGCCTGAGATCTGGAGGCCTCCCACAGCCGGGTCCCTGTCCTGCCCAGGCCCCCCGAGGGAGGACGATGGTCGGGCAGTGGCGAGCGGGGTGGGGCTGGCGCCGGGCCTGCCCTTGGATGCCCCGGGGAAGGGCGCCGGGGGATGGGCTGCCCCTGGCCAGGTCTGAGGGACCGACCCAGCTCGGGGCTGTCGGTGCCAGAGAGAGAACACCCCTCCGCCCTTTCCCTTCAGGTTCTTAGGGCTGGCCAAATCCTTCCCAAGACAGCTTGTCTGGAGAAAATCAGACCCAGCTGAAGAACATGTGTCCATGGGGGAAACCCGGGAAACTGAGTCTCCCCACACAATAGCAGAGATTCTCATCTTGCATCCTCTCCTGAGCTAATGACAAAGGTGGATGTCCCGGGTGGGTGGGCCTGTGGAATGGGAGAGGGGAGGAAGTCTATTGTCATGCAGAGGGACATGGAAAGACTTGTCTGAAGCTTATCCCCTGCACTGGGGTCAGGTCGGGAAGGGACGGCACAGAGGTGAGCAGGAACCAACCGGCCTCTCTGTGGTGGGGCTGGCCCCGGGGCAGGCGTGGGGGTGATGGCTGGAAGTGGGATGGCGCGTGAGTTGGCACCAGCCAGCGGTGGAGGCAGAGACTCAGAGGTCAGGGATCTCTCTCTCTGTCTCTGTCTCTCTCTCTCTCCCTCAGGGAGCTGAGGAGAGTAAGGTGGCGCCCCCTGCCCACCTCGCCTACCTCTCCATGGGCCCTTCTTTCTCTGGCCGCTCCGGGAGCCCTGCGGGCTTGGGTTCAAGCCCCCACACACCGCACAGGCCAAGGGCGCATGCGCGACCGCCGGGGCCTAGGGCTGGCCTCGGGGGGCGGGGGGTCCTCAGTGAAGGCCCCGCCCTCCCTCCAGGCTCTGACCCAGCTGCAGCTCTTCCATCGCCGCCCTTCTGGACTCGGCTTCAGCTGTCTCCCTCCCCTCCCCCACTCCCACTCAGCTTGCAGGCCGCTTCCCTGCCTTGACAGCATTGCTCTGGCCCTGAGGGCCACAGACCTACCGGGCTTCAAACTCAAGGCTCTGCCTGGGCCTGCTGATTCGGCCAGGGGCTCATTTTTTCCTGGAAAGACAAAGCCATGGCCTCACCCCACGCCTGCACTTTGCCACGGCAGGCAGCCCAGATGTAGGAAAGGCTCTGTGGAGTCAGAAGTGCCGAGACAGGCAGATGGCACCAGAGGGTTTGGGGGCCAGCGCGCAACTGGGCTAGCCCCTCCTCCCGGGAGTCGGGGAGGCCCGGCCTTCCTAGTGCCCAGGCCACGGCTCCGGGGAGAAACCCGCCATGGAGGGCTCGCGGGAGGCCCTCTGCCTGAGGTGGCAGGTGTCACGCCAGGGCCACTGCAAGCCTGGCTCGGCTTGCCTGCTTTCTCCAAAGGAGGCTGGCCGACCAGCCGAACCTGGCACCTGGGCCAGGCCCCTTCCAAGGGGACGAGTTCCAGAGGATAGAGCCCTGGGGGCGGCTGCCAAGTCTCCTGGGGCGTGTGCTGGGCCCCCGTCAGAGGAGGAAGCAGCCTGGTAAACGGTGTGCCAGGCCTGAGATCTGGAGGCCTCCCACAGCCGGGTCCCTGTCCTGCCCAGGCCCCCCGAGGGAGGACGATGGTCGGGCAGTGGCGAGCGGGGTGGGGCTGGCGCCGAGCCTGCCCTTGGATGCCCCGGGGAAGGGCGCCGGGGGATGGGCTGCCCCTGGCCAGGTCTGAGGGACCGACCCAGCTCGGGGCTGTCGGGGGCAGAGAGAGAACCCCCCTCCGCCCTTTCCCTTCAGGTTCTTAGGGCTGGCCAAATCCTTCCCAAGACAGCTTGTCTGGAGAAAATCAGACCCAGCTGAAGAACATGTGTCCATGGGGGAAACCCGGGAAACTGAGTCTCCCCACACAATAGCAGAGATTCTCATCTTGCATCCTCTCCTGAGCTAATGACAAAGGTGGATGTCCCGGGTGGGTGGGCCTGTGGAATGGGAGAGGGGAGGAAGTCTATTGTCATGCAGAGGGACATGGAAAGACTTGTCTGAAGCTTATCCCCTGCACTGGGGTCAGGTCGGGAAGGGACGGCACAGAGGTGAGCAGGAACCAACCGGCCTCTCTGTGGTGGGGCTGGCCCCGGGGCAGGCGTGGGGGTGATGGCTGGAAGTGGGATGGCGCGTGAGTTGGCACCAGCCAGCGGTGGAGGCAGAGACTCAGAGGTCAGGGATCTCTCTCTCTGTCTCTGTCTCTCTCTCTCTCCCTCAGGGAGCTGAGGAGAGTAAGGTGGCGCCCCCTGCCCACCTCGCCTACCTCTCCATGGGCCCTTCTTTCTCTGGCCGCTCCGGGAGCCCTGCGGGCTTGGGTTCAAGCCCCCACACACCGCACAGGCCAAGGGCGCATGCGCGACCGCCGGGGCCTAGGGCTGGCCTCGGGGGGCGGGGGGTCCTCAGTGAAGGCCCCGCCCTCCCTCCAGGCTCTGACCCAGCTGCAGCTCTTCCATCGCCGCCCTTCTGGACTCGGCTTCAGCTGTCTCCCTCCCCTCCCCCACTCCCACTCAGCTTGCAGGCCGCTTCCCTGCCTTGACAGCATTGCTCTGGCCCTGAGGGCCACAGACCTACCGGGCTTCAAACTCAAGGCTCTGCCTGGGCCTGCTGCTTCGGCCAGGGGCTCATTTTTTCCTGGAAAGACAAAGCCATGGCCTCACCCCACGCCTGCACTTTGCCACGGCAGGCAGCCCAGATGTAGGAAAGGCTCTGTGGAGTCAGAAGTGCCGAGACAGGCAGATGGCACCAGAGGGTTTGGGGGCCAGCGCGCAACTGGGCTAGCCCCTCCTCCCGGGAGTCGGGGAGGCCCGGCCTTCCTAGTGCCCAGGCCACGGCTCCGGGGAGAAACCCGCCATGGAGGGCTCGCGGGAGGCCCTCTGCCTGAGGTGGCAGGTGTCACGCCAGGGCCACTGCAAGCCTGGCTCGGCTTGCCTGCTTTCTCCAAAGGAGGCTGGCCGACCAGCCGAACCTGGCACCTGGGCCAGGCCCCTTCCAAGGGGACGAGTTCCAGAGGATAGAGCCCTGGGGGCGGCTGCCAAGTCTCCTGGGGCGTGTGCTGGGCCCCCGTCAGAGGAGGAAGCAGCCTGGTAAACGGTGTGCCAGGCCTGAGATCTGGAGGCCTCCCACAGCCGGGTCCCTGTCCTGCCCAGGCCCCCCGAGGGAGGACGATGGTCGGGCAGTGGCGAGCGGGGTGGGGCTGGCGCCGAGCCTGCCCTTGGATGCCCCGGGGAAGGGCGCCGGGGGATGGGCTGCCCCTGGCCAGGTCTGAGGGACCGACCCAGCTCGGGGCTGTCGGGGGCAGAGAGAGAACCCCCCTCCGCCCTTTCCCTTCAGGTTCTTAGGGCTGGCCAAATCCTTCCCAAGACAGCTTGTCTGGAGAAAATCAGACCCAGCTGAAGAACATGTGTCCATGGGGGAAACCCGGGAAACTGAGTCTCCCCACACAATAGCAGAGATTCTCATCTTGCATCCTCTCCTGAGCTAATGACAAAGGTGGATGTCCCGGGTGGGTGGGCCTGTGGAATGGGAGAGGGGAGGAAGTCTATTGTCATGCAGAGGGACATGGAAAGACTTGTCTGAAGCTTATCCCCTGCACTGGGGTCAGGTCGGGAAGGGACGGCACAGAGGTGAGCAGGAACCAACCGGCCTCTCTGTGGTGGGGCTGGCCCCGGGGCAGGCGTGGGGGTGATGGCTGGAAGTGGGATGGCGCGTGAGTTGGCACCAGCCAGCGGTGGAGGCAGAGACTCAGAGGTCAGGGATCTCTCTCTCTGTCTCTGTCTCTCTCTCTCTCCCTCAGGGAGCTGAGGAGAGTAAGGTGGCGCCCCCTGCCCACCTCGCCTACCTCTCCATGGGCCCTTCTTTCTCTGGCCGCTCCGGGAGCCCTGCGGGCTTGGGTTCAAGCCCCCACACACCGCACAGGCCAAGGGCGCATGCGCGACCGCCGGGGCCTAGGGCTGGCCTCGGGGGGCGGGGGGTCCTCAGTGAAGGCCCCGCCCTCCCTCCAGGCTCTGACCCAGCTGCAGCTCTTCCATCGCCGCCCTTCTGGACTCGGCTTCAGCTGTCTCCCTCACCTCCCCCACTCCCACTCAGCTTGCAGGCCGCTTCCCTGCCTTGAAAGCATTGCTCTGGCCCTGAGGGCCACAGACCTACTGGGCTTCAAGCTCAAGGCTCTGCCTGGGCCTGCTGCTTCGGCCAGGGGCTCATTTTTTCCTGGAAAGACAAAGCCATGGCCTCACCCCACGCCTGCACTTTGCCACGGCAGGCAGCCCAGATGTAGGAAAGGCTCTGTGGAGTCAGAAGTGCCGAGACAGGCAGATGGCACCAGAGGGTTTGGGGGCCAGCGCGCAACTGGGCTAGCCTCTCCTCCCGGGAGTCGGGGAGGCCCGGCCTTCCTAGTGCCCAGGCCACGGCTCCGGGGAGAAACCCGCCATGGAGGGCTCGCGGGAGGCCCTCTGCCTGAGGTGGCAGGTGTCACGCCAGGGCCACTGCAAGCCTGGCTCGGCTTGCCTGCTTTCTCCAAAGGAGGCTGGCCGACCAGCCGAACCTGGCACCTGGGCCAGGCCCCTTCCAAGGGGACGAGTTCCAGAGGATAGAGCCCTGGGGGCGGCTGCCAAGTCTCCTGGGGCGTGTGCTGGGCCCCGTCAGAGAAGGAAGCAGCCTGGTAAACGGTGTGCCAGGCCTGAGATCTGGAGGCCTCCCACAGCTGGGTCCCTGTCCTGCCCAGGCCCCCCGAGGGAGGACGATGGTCGGGCAGTGGCGAGCGGGGTGGGGCTGGCGCCGAGCCTGCCCTTGGATGCCCCGGGGAAGGGCGCCGGGGGATGGGCTGCCCCTGGCCAGGTCTGAGGGACCGACCCAGCTCGGGGCTGTCGGGGGCAGAGAGAGAACCCCCCTCCGCCCTTTCCCTTCAGGTTCTTAGGGCTGGCCAAATCCTTCCCAAGACAGCTTGTCTGGAGAAAATCAGACCCAGCTGAAGAACATGTGTCCATGGGGGAAACCCGGGAAACTGAGTCTCCCCACACAATAGCAGAGATTCTCATCTTGCATCCTCTCCTGAGCTAATGACAAAGGTGGATGTCCCGGGTGGGTGGGCCTGTGGAATGGGAGAGGGGAGGAAGTCTATTGTCATGCAGAGGGACATGGAAAGACTTGTCTGAAGCTTATCCCCTGCACTGGGGTCAGGTCGGGAAGGGACGGCACAGAGGTGAGCAGGAACCAACCGGCCTCTCTGTGGTGGGGCTGGCCCCGGGGCAGGCGTGGGGGTGATGGCTGGAAGTGGGATGGCGCGTGAGTTGGCACCAGCCAGCGGTGGAGGCAGAGACTCAGAGGTCAGGGATCTCTCTCTCTGTCTCTGTCTCTCTCTCTCTCCCTCAGGGAGCTGAGGAGAGTAAGGTGGCGCCCCCTGCCCACCTCGCCTACCTCTCCATGGGCCCTTCTTTCTCTGGCCGCTCCGGGAGCCCTGCGGGCTTGGGTTCAAGCCCCCACACACCGCACAGGCCAAGGGCGCATGCGCGACCGCCGGGGCCTAGGGCTGGCCTCGGGGGGCGGGGGGTCCTCAGTGAAGGCCCCGCCCTCCCTCCAGGCTCTGACCCAGCTGCAGCTCTTCCATCGCCGCCCTTCTGGACTCGGCTTCAGCTGTCTCCCTCCCCTCCCCCACTCCCACTCAGCTTGCAGGCCGCTTCCCTGCCTTGAAAGCATTGCTCTGGCCCTGAGGGCCACAGACCTACTGGGCTTCAAGCTCAAGGCTCTGCCTGGGCCTGCTGCTTCGGCCAGGGGCTCATTTTTTCCTGGAAAGACAAAGCCATGGCCTCACCCCACGCCTGCACTTTGCCACGGCAGGCAGCCCAGATGTAGGAAAGGCTCTGTGGAGTCAGAAGTGCCGAGACAGGCAGATGGCACCAGAGGGTTTGGGGGCCAGCGCGCAACTGGGCTAGCCTCTCCTCCCGGGAGTCGGGGAGGCCCGGCCTTCCTAGTGCCCAGGCCACGGCTCCGGGGAGAAACCCGCCATGGAGGGCTCGCGGGAGGCCCTCTGCCTGAGGTGGCAGGTGTCACGCCAGGGCCACTGCAAGCCTGGCTCGGCTTGCCTGCTTTCTCCAAAGGAGGCTGGCCGACCAGCCGAACCTGGCACCTGGGCCAGGCCCCTTCCAAGGGGACGAGTTCCAGAGGATAGAGCCCTGGGGGCGGCTGCCAAGTCTCCTGGGGCGTGTGCTGGGCCCCGTCAGAGAAGGAAGCAGCCTGGTAAACGGTGTGCCAGGCCTGAGATCTGGAGGCCACCCACAGCCGGGTCCCTGTCCTGCCCAGGCCCCCCGAGGGAGGACGATGGTCGGGCAGTGGCGAGCGGGGTGGGGCTGGCGCCGAGCCTGCCCTTGGATGCCCCGGGGAAGGGCGCCGGGGGATGGGCTGCCCCTGGCCAGGTCTGAGGGACCGACCCAGCTCGGGGCTGTCGGGGGCAGAGAGAGAACCCCCCTCCGCCCTTTCCCTTCAGGTTCTTAGGGCTGGCCAAATCCTTCCCAAGACAGCTTGTCTGGAGAAAATCAGACCCAGCTGAAGAACATGTGTCCATGGGGGAAACCCGGGAAACTGAGTCTCCCCACACAATAGCAGAGATTCTCATCTTGCATCCTCTCCTGAGCTAATGACAAAGGTGGATGTCCCGGGTGGGTGGGCCTGTGGAATGGGAGAGGGGAGGAAGTCTATTGTCATGCAGAGGGACATGGAAAGACTTGTCTGAAGCTTATCCCCTGCACTGGGGTCAGGTCGGGAAGGGACGGCACAGAGGTGAGCAGGAACCAACCGGCCTCTCTGTGGTGGGGCTGGCCCCGGGGCAGGCGTGGGGGTGATGGCTGGAAGTGGGATGGCGCGTGAGTTGGCACCAGCCAGCGGTGGAGGCAGAGACTCAGAGGTCAGGGATCTCTCTCTCTGTCTCTGTCTCTCTCTCTCTCCCTCAGGGAGCTGAGGAGAGTAAGGTGGCGCCCCCTGCCCACCTCGCCTACCTCTCCATGGGCCCTTCTTTCTCTGGCCGCTCCGGGAGCCCTGCGGGCTTGGGTTCAAGCCCCCACACACCGCACAGGCCAAGGGCGCATGCGCGACCGCCGGGGCCTAGGGCTGGCCTCGGGGGGCGGGGGGTCCTCAGTGAAGGCCCCGCCCTCCCTCCAGGCTCTGACCCAGCTGCAGCTCTTCCATCGCCGCCCTTCTGGACTCGGCTTCAGCTGTCTCCCTCCCCTCCCCCACTCCCACTCAGCTTGCAGGCCGCTTCCCTGCCTTGACAGCATTGCTCTGGCCCTGAGGGCCACAGACCTACCGGGCTTCAAACTCAAGGCTCTGCCTGGGCCTGCTGCTTCGGCCAGGGGCTCATTTTTTCCTGGAAAGACAAAGCCATGGCCTCACCCCACGCCTGCACTTTGCCACGGCAGGCAGCCCAGATGTAGGAAAGGCTCTGTGGAGTCAGAAGTGCCGAGACAGGCAGATGGCACCAGAGGGTTTGGGGGCCAGCGCGCAACTGGGCTAGCCTCTCCTCCCGGGAGTCGGGGAGGCCCGGCCTTCCTAGTGCCCAGGCCACGGCTCCGGGGAGAAACCCGCCATGGAGGGCTCGCGGGAGGCCCTCTGCCTGAGGTGGCAGGTGTCACGCCAGGGCCACTGCAAGCCTGGCTCGGCTTGCCTGCTTTCTCCAAAGGAGGCTGGCCGACCAGCCGAACCTGGCACCTGGGCCAGGCCCCTTCCAAGGGGACGAGTTCCAGAGGATAGAGCCCTGGGGGCGGCTGCCAAGTCTCCTGGGGCGTGTGCTGGGCCCCGTCAGAGAAGGAAGCAGCCTGGTAAACGGTGTGCCAGGCCTGAGATCTGGAGGCCACCCACAGCCGGGTCCCTGTCCTGCCCAGGCCCCCCGAGGGAGGACGATGGTCGGGCAGTGGCGAGCGGGGTGGGGCTGGCGCCGAGCCTGCCCTTGGATGCCCCGGGGAAGGGCGCCGGGGGATGGGCTGCCCCTGGCCAGGTCTGAGGGACCGACCCAGCTCGGGGCTGTCGGGGGCAGAGAGAGAACCCCCCTCCGCCCTTTCCCTTCAGGTTCTTAGGGCTGGCCAAATCCTTCCCAAGACAGCTTGTCTGGAGAAAATCAGACCCAGCTGAAGAACATGTGTCCATGGGGGAAACCCGGGAAACTGAGTCTCCCCACACAATAGCAGAGATTCTCATCTTGCATCCTCTCCTGAGCTAATGACAAAGGTGGATGTCCCGGGTGGGTGGGCCTGTGGAATGGGAGAGGGGAGGAAGTCTATTGTCATGCAGAGGGACATGGAAAGACTTGTCTGAAGCTTATCCCCTGCACTGGGGTCAGGTCGGGAAGGGACGGCACAGAGGTGAGCAGGAACCAACCGGCCTCTCTGTGGTGGGGCTGGCCCCGGGGCAGGCGTGGGGGTGATGGCTGGAAGTGGGATGGCGCGTGAGTTGGCACCAGCCAGCGGTGGAGGCAGAGACTCAGAGGTCAGGGATCTCTCTCTCTGTCTCTGTCTCTCTCTCTCTCCCTCAGGGAGCTGAGGAGAGTAAGGTGGCGCCCCCTGCCCACCTCGCCTACCTCTCCATGGGCCCTTCTTTCTCTGGCCGCTCCGGGAGCCCTGCGGGCTTGGGTTCAAGCCCCCACACACCGCACAGGCCAAGGGCGCATGCGCGACCGCCGGGGCCTAGGGCTGGCCTCGGGGGGCGGGGGGTCCTCAGTGAAGGCCCCGCCCTCCCTCCAGGCTCTGACCCAGCTGCAGCTCTTCCATCGCCGCCCTTCTGGACTCGGCTTCAGCTGTCTCCCTCCCCTCCCCCACTCCCACTCAGCTTGCAGGCCGCTTCCCTGCCTTGACAGCATTGCTCTGGCCCTGAGGGCCACAGACCTACCGGGCTTCAAACTCAAGGCTCTGCCTGGGCCTGCTGCTTCGGCCAGGGGCTCATTTTTTCCTGGAAAGACAAAGCCATGGCCTCACCCCACGCCTGCACTTTGCCACGGCAGGCAGCCCAGATGTAGGAAAGGCTCTGTGGAGTCAGAAGTGCCGAGACAGGCAGATGGCACCAGAGGGTTTGGGGGCCAGCGCGCAACTGGGCTAGCCCCTCCTCCCGGGAGTCGGGGAGGCCCGGCCTTCCTAGTGCCCAGGCCACGGCTCCGGGGAGAAACCCGCCATGGAGGGCTCGCGGGAGGCCCTCTGCCTGAGGTGGCAGGTGTCACGCCAGGGCCACTGCAAGCCTGGCTCGGCTTGCCTGCTTTCTCCAAAGGAGGCTGGCCGACCAGCCGAACCTGGCACCTGGGCCAGGCCCCTTCCAAGGGGACGAGTTCCAGAGGATAGAGCCCTGGGGGCGGCTGCCAAGTCTCCTGGGGCGTGTGCTGGGCCCCCGTCAGAGGAGGAAGCAGCCTGGTAAACGGTGTGCCAGGCCTGAGATCTGGAGGCCTCCCACAGCCGGGTCCCTGTCCTGCCCAGGCCCCCCGAGGGAGGACGATGGTCGGGCAGTGGCGAGCGGGGTGGGGCTGGCGCCGGGCCTGCCCTTGGATGCCCCGGGGAAGGGCGCCGGGGGATGGGCTGCCCCTGGCCAGGTCTGAGGGACCGACCCAGCTCGGGGCTGTCTGTGCCAGAGAGAGAACCCCCTCCGCCCTTTCCCTTCAGGTTCTTAGGGCTGGCCAAATCCTTCCCAAGACAGCTTGTCTGGAGAAAATCAGACCCAGCTGAAGAACATGTGTCCATGGGGGAAACCCGGGAAACTGAGTCTCCCCACACAATAGCAGAGATTCTCATCTTGCATCCTCTCCTGAGCTAATGACAAAGGTGGATGTCCCGGGTGGGTGGGCCTGTGGAATGGGAGAGGGGAGGAAGTCTATTGTCATGCAGAGGGACATGGAAAGACTTGTCTGAAGCTTATCCCCTGCACTGGGGTCAGGTCGGGAAGGGACGGCACAGAGGTGAGCAGGAACCAACCGGCCTCTCTGTGGTGGGGCTGGCCCCGGGGCAGGCGTGGGGGTGATGGCTGGAAGTGGGATGGCGCGTGAGTTGGCACCAGCCAGCGGTGGAGGCAGAGACTCAGAGGTCAGGGATCTCTCTCTCTGTCTCTGTCTCTCTCTCTCTCCCTCAGGGAGCTGAGGAGAGTAAGGTGGCGCCCCCTGCCCACCTCGCCTACCTCTCCATGGGCCCTTCTTACTCTGGCCGCTCCGGGAGCCCTGCGGGCTTGGGTTCAAGCCCCCACACACCGCACAGGCCAAGGGCGCATGCGCGACCGCCGGGGCCTAGGGCTGGCCTCGGGGGGCGGGGGGTCCTCAGTGAAGGCCCCGCCCTCCCTCCAGGCTCTGACCCAGCTGCAGCTCTTCCATCGCCGCCCTTCTGGACTCGGCTTCAGCTGTCTCCCTCCCCTCCCCCACTCCCACTCAGCTTGCAGGCCGCTTCCCTGCCTTGAAAGCATTGCTCTGGCCCTGAGGGCCACAGACCTACCGGGCTTCAAGCTCAAGGCTCTGCCTGGGCCTGCTGCTTCGGCCAGGGGCTCATTTTTTCCTGGAAAGACAAAGCCATGGCCTCACCCCACGCCTGCACTTTGCCACGGCAGGCAGCCCAGATGTAGGAAAGGCTCTGTGGAGTCAGAAGTGCCGAGACAGGCAGATGGCACCAGAGGGTTTGGGGGCCAGCGCGCAACTGGGCTAGCCCCTCCTCCCGGGAGTCGGGGAGGCCCGGCCTTCCTAGTGCCCAGGCCACGGCTCCGGGGAGAAACCCGCCATGGAGGGCTCGCGGGAGGCCCTCTGCCTGAGGTGGCAGGTGTCACGCCAGGGCCACTGCAAGCCTGGCTCGGCTTGCCTGCTTTCTCCAAAGGAGGCTGGCCGACCAGCCGAACCTGGCACCTGGGCCAGGCCCCTTCCAAGGGGACGAGTTCCAGAGGATAGAGCCCTGGGGGCGGCTGCCAAGTCTCCTGGGGCGTGTGCTGGGCCCCCGTCAGAGGAGGAAGCAGCCTGGTAAACGGTGTGCCAGGCCTGAGATCTGGAGGCCTCCCACAGCCGGGTCCCTGTCCTGCCCAGGCCCCCCGAGGGAGGACGATGGTCGGGCAGTGGCGAGCGGGGTGGGGCTGGCGCCGGGCCTGCCCTTGGATGCCCCGGGGAAGGGCGCCGGGGGATGGGCTGCCCCTGGCCAGGTCTGAGGGACCGACCCAGCTCGGGGCTGTCGGGGCCAGAGAGAGAACCCCCCTCCGCCCTTTCCCTTCAGGTTCTTAGGGCTGGCCAAATCCTTCCCAAGACAGCTTGTCTGGAGAAAATCAGACCCAGCTGAAGAACATGTGTCCATGGGGGAAACCCGGGAAACTGAGTCTCCCCACACAATAGCAGAGATTCTCATCTTGCATCCTCTCCTGAGCTAATGACAAAGGTGGATGTCCCGGGTGGGTGGGCCTGTGGAATGGGAGAGGGGAGGAAGTCTATTGTCATGCAGAGGGACATGGAAAGACTTGTCTGAAGCTTATCCCCTGCACTGGGGTCAGGTCGGGAAGGGACGGCACAGAGGTGAGCAGGAACCAACCGGCCTCTCTGTGGTGGGGCTGGCCCCGGGGCAGGCGTGGGGGTGATGGCTGGAAGTGGGATGGCGCGTGAGTTGGCACCAGCCAGCGGTGGAGGCAGAGACTCAGAGGTCAGGGATCTCTCTCTCTGTCTCTGTCTCTCTCTCTCTCCCTCAGGGAGCTGAGGAGAGTAAGGTGGCGCCCCCTGCCCACCTCGCCTACCTCTCCATGGGCCCTTCTTTCTCTGGCCGCTCCGGGAGCCCTGCGGGCTTGGGTTCAAGCCCCCACACACCGCACAGGCCAAGGGCGCATGCGCGACCGCCGGGGCCTAGGGCTGGCCTCGGGGGGCGGGGGGTCCTCAGTGAAGGCCCCGCCCTCCCTCCAGGCTCTGACCCAGCTGCAGCTCTTCCATCGCCGCCCTTCTGGACTCGGCTTCAGCTGTCTCCCTCCCCTCCCCCACTCCCACTCAGCTTGCAGGCCGCTTCCCTGCCTTGAAAGCATTGCTCTGGCCCTGAGGGCCACAGACCTACTGGGCTTCAAGCTCAAGGCTCTGCCTGGGCCTGCTGCTTCGGCCAGGGGCTCATTTTTTCCTGGAAAGACAAAGCCATGGCCTCACCCCACGCCTGCACTTTGCCACGGCAGGCAGCCCAGATGTAGGAAAGGCTCTGTGGAGTCAGAAGTGCCGAGACAGGCAGATGGCACCAGAGGGTTTGGGGGCCAGCGCGCAACTGGGCTAGCCCCTCCTCCCGGGAGTCGGGGAGGCCCGGCCTTCCTAGTGCCCAGGCCACGGCTCCGGGGAGAAACCCGCCATGGAGGGCTGGCGGGAGGCCCTCTGCCTGAGGTGGCAGGTGTCACGCCAGGGCCACTGCAAGCCTGGCTCGGCTTGCCTGCTTTCTCCAAAGGAGGCTGGCCGACCAGCCGAACCTGGCACCTGGGCCAGGCCCCTTCCAAGGGGACGAGTTCCAGAGGATAGAGCCCTGGGGGCGGCTGCCAAGTCTCCTGGGGCGTGTGCTGGGCCCCCGTCAGAGGAGGAAGCAGCCTGGTAAACGGTGTGCCAGGCCTGAGATCTGGAGGCCTCCCACAGCCGGGTCCCTGTCCTGCCCAGGCCCCCCGAGGGAGGACGATGGTCGGGCAGTGGCGAGCGGGGTGGGGCTGGCGCCGGGCCTGCCCTTGGATGCCCCGGGGAAGGGCGCCGGGGGATGGGCTGCCCCTGGCCAGGTCTGAGGGACCGACCCAGCTCGGGGCTGTCGGGGCCAGAGAGAGAACCCCCCTCCGCCCTTTCCCTTCAGGTTCTTAGGGCTGGCCAAATCCTTCCCAAGACAGCTTGTCTGGAGAAAATCAGACCCAGCTGAAGAACATGTGTCCATGGGGGAAACCCGGGAAACTGAGTCTCCCCACACAATAGCAGAGATTCTCATCTTGCATCCTCTCCTGAGCTAATGACAAAGGTGGATGTCCCGGGTGGGTGGGCCTGTGGAATGGGAGAGGGGAGGAAGTCTATTGTCATGCAGAGGGACATGGAAAGACTTGTCTGAAGCTTATCCCCTGCACTGGGGTCAGGTCGGGAAGGGACGGCACAGAGGTGAGCAGGAACCAACCGGCCTCTCTGTGGTGGGGCTGGCCCCGGGGCAGGCGTGGGGGTGATGGCTGGAAGTGGGATGGCGCGTGAGTTGGCACCAGCCAGCGGTGGAGGCAGAGACTCAGAGGTCAGGGATCTCTCTCTCTGTCTCTGTCTCTCTCTCTCTCCCTCAGGGAGCTGAGGAGAGTAAGGTGGCGCCCCCTGCCCACCTCGCCTACCTCTCCATGGGCCCTTCTTTCTCTGGCCGCTCCGGGAGCCCTGCGGGCTTGGGTTCAAGCCCCCACACACCGCACAGGCCAAGGGCGCATGCGCGACCGCCGGGGCCTAGGGCTGGCCTCGGGGGGCGGGGGGTCCTCAGTGAAGGCCCCGCCCTCCCTCCAGGCTCTGACCCAGCTGCAGCTCTTCCATCGCCGCCCTTCTGGACTCGGCTTCAGCTGTCTCCCTCCCCTCCCCCACTCCCACTCAGCTTGCAGGCCGCTTCCCTGCCTTGAAAGCATTGCTCTGGCCCTGAGGGCCACAGACCTACTGGGCTTCAAGCTCAAGGCTCTGCCTGGGCCTGCTGCTTCGGCCAGGGGCTCATTTTTTCCTGGAAAGACAAAGCCATGGCCTCACCCCACGCCTGCACTTTGCCACGGCAGGCAGCCCAGATGTAGGAAAGGCTCTGTGGAGTCAGAAGTGCCGAGACAGGCAGATGGCACCAGAGGGTTTGGGGGCCAGCGCGCAACTGGGCTAGCCTCTCCTCCCGGGAGTCGGGGAGGCCCGGCCTTCCTAGTGCCCAGGCCACGGCTCCGGGGAGAAACCCGCCATGGAGGGCTCGCGGGAGGCCCTCTGCCTGAGGTGGCAGGTGTCACGCCAGGGCCACTGCAAGCCTGGCTCGGCTTGCCTGCTTTCTCCAAAGGAGGCTGGCCGACCAGCCGAACCTGGCACCTGGGCCAGGCCCCTTCCAAGGGGACGAGTTCCAGAGGATAGAGCCCTGGGGGCGGCTGCCAAGTCTCCTGGGGCGTGTGCTGGGCCCCGTCAGAGAAGGAAGCAGCCTGGTAAACGGTGTGCCAGGCCTGAGATCTGGAGGCCTCCCACAGCCGGGTCCCTGTCCTGCCCAGGCCCCCCGAGGGAGGACGATGGTCGGGCAGTGGCGAGCGGGGTGGGGCTGGCGCCGAGCCTGCCCTTGGATGCCCCGGGGAAGGGCGCCGGGGGATGGGCTGCCCCTGGCCAGGTCTGAGGGACCGACCCAGCTCGGGGCTGTCGGGGGCAGAGAGAGAACCCCCCTCCGCCCTTTCCCTTCAGGTTCTTAGGGCTGGCCAAATCCTTCCCAAGACAGCTTGTCTGGAGAAAATCAGACCCAGCTGAAGAACATGTGTCCATGGGGGAAACCCGGGAAACTGAGTCTCCCCACACAATAGCAGAGATTCTCATCTTGCTCCTCTCCTGAGCTAATGACAAAGGTGGATGTCCCGGGTGGGTGGGCCTGTGGAATGGGAGAGGGGAGGAAGTCTATTGTCATGCAGAGGGACATGGAAAGACTTGTCTGAAGCTTATCCCCTGCACTGGGGTCAGGTCGGGAAGGGACGGCACAGAGGTGAGCAGGAACCAACCGGCCTCTCTGTGGTGGGGCTGGCCCCGGGGCAGGCGTGGGGGTGATGGCTGGAAGTGGGATGGCGCGTGAGTTGGCACCAGCCAGCGGTGGAGGCAGAGACTCAGAGGTCAGGGATCTCTCTCTCTGTCTCTGTCTCTCTCTCTCTCCCTCAGGGAGCTGAGGAGAGTAAGGTGGCGCCCCCTGCCCACCTCGCCTACCTCTCCATGGGCCCTTCTTTCTCTGGCCGCTCCGGGAGCCCTGCGGGCTTGGGTTCAAGCCCCCACACACCGCACAGGCCAAGGGCGCATGCGCGACCGCCGGGGCCTAGGGCTGGCCTCGGGGGGCGGGGGGGTCCTCAGTGAAGGCCCCGCCCTCCCTCCAGGCTCTGACCCAGCTGCAGCTCTTCCATCGCCGCCCTTCTGGACTCGGCTTCAGCTGTCTCCCTCCCCTCCCCCACTCCCACTCAGCTTGCAGGCCGCTTCCCTGCCTTGACAGCATTGCTCTGGCCCTGAGGGCCACAGACCTACTGGCTTCAAGCTCAAGGCTCTGCCTGGGCCTGCTGCTTCGGCCAGGGGCTCATTTTTTCCTGGAAAGACAAAGCCATGGCCTCACCCCACGCCTGCACTTTGCCACGGCAGGCAGCCCAGATGTAGGAAAGGCTGTGTGGAGTCAGAAGTGCCGAGACAGGCAGATGGCACCAGAGGGTTTGGGGGCCAGGGCGCAACTGGGCTAGCCCCTCCTCCCGGGAGTCGGGGAGGCCCGGCCTTCCTAGTGCCCAGGCCACGGCTCCGGGGAGAAACCCGCCATGGAGGGCACCGCGGGAGGCCCTCCGCCTGAGGTGGCAGGTATCACGCCAGGGCCACTGCAAGCCTGGCTCGGCTTGCCTGCTTTCTCCAAAGGAGGCTGGCCGACCAGCCGAACCTGGCACCTGGGCCAGGCCCCTTCCAAGGGGACGAGTTGCAGAGGATAGAGCCCTGGGGGCGGCTGCCAAGTCTCCTGGGGCGTGTGCTGGGCCCCCGTCAGAGGAGGAAGCAGCCTGGTAAACGGTGTGCCAGGCCTGAGATCTGGAGGCCTCCCACACCCGGGTCCCTGTCCTGCCCAGGCCCCCCGAGGGAGGACGATGGTCGGGCAGTGGCGAGCGGGGTGGGGCTGGCGCCGGGCCTGCCCTTGGATGCCCCGGGGAAGGGCGCCGGGGGATGGGCTGCCCCTGGCCAGGTCTGAGGGACCGACCCAGCTCGGGGCTGTCGGGGCCAGAGAGAGAACCCCCCTCCGCCCTTTCCCTTCAGGTTCTTAGGGCTGGCCAAATCCTTCCCAAGACAGCTTGTCTGGAGAAAATCAGACCCAGCTGAAGAACATGTGTCCATGGGGGAAACCCGGGAAACTGAGTCTCCCCACACAATAGCAGAGATTCTCATCTTGCATCCTCTCCTGAGCTAATGACAAAGGTGGATGTCCCGGGTGGGTGGGCCTGTGGAATGGGAGAGGGGAGGAAGTCTATTGTCATGCAGAGGGACATGGAAAGACTTGTCTGAAGCTTATCCCCTGCACTGGGGTCAGGTCGGGAAGGGACGGCACAGAGGTGAGCAGGAACCAACCGCCTCTCTGTGGTGGGGCTGGCCCCGGGGCAGGCGTGGGGTGATGGCTGGAAGTGGGATGGCGCGTGAGTTGGCACCAGCCAGCGGCGGTGGAGGCAGAGACTCAGAGGTCAGGGATCTCTCTCTCTGTCTCTGTCTCTCTCTCTCTCCCTCAGGGAGCTGAGGAGAGTAAGGTGGCGCCCCCTGCCCACCTCGCCTACCTCTCCATGGGCCCTTCTTTCTCTGGCCGCTCCGGGAGCCCTGCGGGCTTGGGTTCAAGCCCCCACACACCGCACAGGCCAAGGGCGCATGCGCGACCGCCGGGGCCTAGGGCTGGCCTCGGGGGGCGGGGGGTCCTCAGTGAAGGCCCCGCCCTCCCTCCAGGCTCTGACCCAGCTGCAGCTCTTCCATCGCCGCCCTTCTGGACTCGGCTTCAGCTGTCTCCCTCCCCTCCCCCACTCCCACTCAGCTTGCAGGCCGCTTCCCTGCCTTGAAAGCATTGCTCTGGCCCTGAGGGCCACAGACCTACTGGGCTTCAAGCTCAAGGCTCTGCCTGGGCCTGCTGCTTCGGCCAGGGGCTCATTTTTTCCTGGAAAGACAAAGCCATGGCCTCACCCCACGCCTGCACTTTGCCACGGCAGGCAGCCCAGATGTAGGAAAGGCTCTGTGGAGTCAGAAGTGCCGAGACAGGCAGATGGCACCAGAGGGTTTGGGGGCCAGCGCGCAACTGGGCTAGCCCCTCCTCCCGGGAGTCGGGGAGGCCCGGCCTTCCTAGTGCCCAGGCCACGGCTCCGGGGAGAAACCCGCCATGGAGGGCTCGCGGGAGGCCCTCTGCCTGAGGTGGCAGGTGTCACGCCAGGGCCACTGCAAGCCTGGCTCGGCTTGCCTGCTTTCTCCAAAGGAGGCTGGCCGACCAGCCGAACCTGGCACCTGGGCCAGGCCCCTTCCAAGGGGACGAGTTCCAGAGGATAGAGCCCTGGGGGCGGCTGCCAAGTCTCCTGGGGCGTGTGCTGGGCCCCCGTCAGAGGAGGAAGCAGCCTGGTAAATGGTGTGCCAGGCCTGAGATCTGGAGGCCTCCCACAGCCGGGTCCCTGTCCTGCCCAGGCCCCCCGAGGGAGGACGATGGTCGGGCAGTGGCGAGCGGGGTGGGGCTGGCGCCGGGCCTGCCCTTGGATGCCCCGGGGAAGGGCGCCGGGGGATGGGCTGCCCCTGGCCAGGTCTGAGGGACCGACCCAGCTCGGGGCTGTCGGGGCCAGAGAGAGAACCCCCCTCCGCCCTTTCCCTTCAGGTTCTTAGGGCTGGCCAAATCCTTCCCAAGACAGCTTGTCTGGAGAAAATCAGACCCAGCTGAAGAACATGTGTCCATGGGGGAAACCCGGGAAACTGAGTCTCCCCACACAATAGCAGAGATTCTCATCTTGCATCCTCTCCTGAGCTAATGACAAAGGTGGATGTCCCGGGTGGGTGGGCCTGTGGAATGGGAGAGGGGAGGAAGTCTATTGTCATGCAGAGGGACATGGAAAGACTTGTCTGAAGCTTATCCCCTGCACTGGGGTCAGGTCGGGAAGGGACGGCACAGAGGTGAGCAGGAACCAACCGGCCTCTCTGTGGTGGGGCTGGCCCCGGGGCAGGCGTGGGGGTGATGGCTGGAAGTGGGATGGCGCGTGAGTTGGCACCAGCCAGCGGTGGAGGCAGAGACTCAGAGGTCAGGGATCTCTCTCTCTGTCTCTGTCTCTCTCTCTCTCCCTCAGGGAGCTGAGGAGAGTAAGGTGGCGCCCCCTGCCCACCTCGCCTACCTCTCCATGGGCCCTTCTTTCTCTGGCCGCTCCGGGAGCCCTGCGGGCTTGGGTTCAAGCCCCCACACACCGCACAGGCCAAGGGCGCATGCGCGACCGCCGTGGCCTAGGGCTGGCCTCGGGGGGCGGGGGGTCCTCAGTGAAGGCCCCGCCCTCCCTCCAGGCTCTGACCCAGCTGCAGCTCTTCCATCGCCGCCCTTCTGGACTCGGCTTCAGCTGTCTCCCTCCCCTCCCCCACTCCCACTCAGCTTGCAGGCCGCTTCCCTGCCTTGAAAGCATTGCTCTGGCCCTGAGGGCCACAGACCTACTGGGCTTCAAGCTCAAGGCTCTGCCTGGGCCTGCTGCTTCGGCCAGGGGCTCATTTTTTCCTGGAAAGACAAAGCCATGGCCTCACCCCACGCCTGCACTTTGCCACGGCAGGCAGCCCAGATGTAGGAAAGGCTCTGTGGAGTCAGAAGTGCCGAGACAGGCAGATGGCACCAGAGGGTTTGGGGGCCAGCGCGCAACTGGGCTAGCCTCTCCTCCCGGGAGTCGGGGAGGCCCGGCCTTCCTAGTGCCCAGGCCACGGCTCCGGGGAGAAACCCGCCATGGAGGGCTCGCGGGAGGCCCTCTGCCTGAGGTGGCAGGTGTCACGCCAGGGCCACTGCAAGCCTGGCTCGGCTTGCCTGCTTTCTCCAAAGGAGGCTGGCCGACCAGCCGAACCTGGCACCTGGGCCAGGCCCCTTCCAAGGGGACGAGTTCCAGAGGATAGAGCCCTGGGGGCGGCTGCCAAGTCTCCTGGGGCGTGTGCTGGGCCCCGTCAGAGAAGGAAGCAGCCTGGTAAACGGTGTGCCAGGCCTGAGATCTGGAGGCCTCCCACAGCCGGGTCCCTGTCCTGCCCAGGCCCCCCGAGGGAGGACGATGGTCGGGCAGTGGCGAGCGGGGTGGGGCTGGCGCCGAGCCTGCCCTTGGATGCCCCGGGGAAGGGCGCCGGGGGATGGGCTGCCCCTGGCCAGGTCTGAGGGACCGACCCAGCTCGGGGCTGTCGGGGGCAGAGAGAGAACCCCCCTCCGCCCTTTCCCTTCAGGTTCTTAGGGCTGGCCAAATCCTTCCCAAGACAGCTTGTCTGGAGAAAATCAGACCCAGCTGAAGAACATGTGTCCATGGGGGAAACCCGGGAAACTGAGTCTCCCCACACAATAGCAGAGATTCTCATCTTGCATCCTCTCCTGAGCTAATGACAAAGGTGGATGTCCCGGGTGGGTGGGCCTGTGGAATGGGAGAGGGGAGGAAGTCTATTGTCATGCAGAGGGACATGGAAAGACTTGTCTGAAGCTTATCCCCTGCACTGGGGTCAGGTCGGGAAGGGACGGCACAGAGGTGAGCAGGAACCAACCGGCCTCTCTGTGGTGGGGCTGGCCCCGGGGCAGGCGTGGGGGTGATGGCTGGAAGTGGGATGGCGCGTGAGTTGGCACCAGCCAGCGGTGGAGGCAGAGACTCAGAGGTCAGGGATCTCTCTCTCTGTCTCTGTCTCTCTCTCTCTCCCTCAGGGAGCTGAGGAGAGTAAGGTGGCGCCCCCTGCCCACCTCGCCTACCTCTCCATGGGCCCTTCTTTCTCTGGCCGCTCCGGGAGCCCTGCGGGCTTGGGTTCAAGCCCCCACACACCGCACAGGCCAAGGGCGCATGCGCGACCGCCGGGGCCTAGGGCTGGCCTCGGGGGGCGGGGGGTCCTCAGTGAAGGCCCCGCCCTCCCTCCAGGCTCTGACCCAGCTGCAGCTCTTCCATCGCCGCCCTTCTGGACTCGGCTTCAGCTGTCTCCCTCCCCTCCCCCACTCCCACTCAGCTTGCAGGCCGCTTCCCTGCCTTGAAAGCATTGCTCTGGCCCTGAGGGCCACAGACCTACTGGGCTTCAAGCTCAAGGCTCTGCCTGGGCCTGCTGCTTCGGCCAGGGGCTCATTTTTTCCTGGAAAGACAAAGCCATGGCCTCACCCCACGCCTGCACTTTGCCACGGCAGGCAGCCCAGATGTAGGAAAGGCTCTGTGGAGTCAGAAGTGCCGAGACAGGCAGATGGCACCAGAGGGTTTGGGGGCCAGCGCGCAACTGGGCTAGCCCCTCCTCCCGGGAGTCGGGGAGGCCCGGCCTTCCTAGTGCCCAGGCCACGGCTCCGGGGAGAAACCCGCCATGGAGGGCTCGCGGGAGGCCCTCTGCCTGAGGTGGCAGGTGTCACGCCAGGGCCACTGCAAGCCTGGCTCGGCTTGCCTGCTTTCTCCAAAGGAGGCTGGCCGACCAGCCGAACCTGGCACCTGGGCCAGGCCCCTTCCAAGGGGACGAGTTCCAGAGGATAGAGCCCTGGGGGCGGCTGCCAAGTCTCCTGGGGCGTGTGCTGGGCCCCCGTCAGAGGAGGAAGCAGCCTGGTAAACGGTGTGCCAGGCCTGAGATCTGGAGGCCTCCCACAGCCGGGTCCCTGTCCTGCCCAGGCCCCCCGAGGGAGGACGATGGTCGGGCAGTGGCGAGCGGGGTGGGGCTGGCGCCGGGCCTGCCCTTGGATGCCCCGGGGAAGGGCGCCGGGGGATGGGCTGCCCCTGGCCAGGTCTGAGGGACCGACCCAGCTCGGGGCTGTCGGGGGCAGAGAGAGAACCCCCCTCCGCCCTTTCCCTTCAGGTTCTTAGGGCTGGCCAAATCCTTCCCAAGACAGCTTGTCTGGAGAAAATCAGACCCAGCTGAAGAACGTGTCCATGGGGGAAACCCGGGAAACTGAGTCTCCCCACACAATAGCAGAGATTCTCATCTTGCATCCTCTCCTGAGCTAATGACAAAGGTGGATATCCCGGGTGGGTGGGCCTGTGGAATGGGAGAGGGGAGGAAGTCTATTGTCATGCAGAGGGACATGGAAAGACTTGTCTGAAGCTTATCCCCTGCACTGTGGTCAGGTCGGGAAGGGACGGCACAGAGGTGAGCAGGAACCAACCGGCCTCTCTGTGGTGGGGCTGGCCCCGGGGCAGGCGTGGGGGTGATGGCTGGAAGTGGGATGGCGCGTGAGTTGGCACCAGCCAGCGGTGGAGGCAGAGACTCAGAGGTCAGGGATCTCTCTCTCTGTCTCTGTCTCTCTCTCTCTCCCTCAGGGAGCTGAGGAGAGTAAGGTGGTGCCCCCTGCCCACCTCGCCTACCTCTCCATGGGCCCTTCTTTCTCTGGCCGCTCCGGGAGCCCTGCGGGCTTGGGTTCAAGCCCCCACACACCGCACAGGCCAAGGGCGCATGCGTGACCGCCGGGGCCTAGGGCTGGCCTCGGGGGGCGGGGGGTCCTCAGTGAAGGCCCCGCCCTCCCTCCAGGATCTGACCCAGCTGCAGCTCTTCCATCGCCGCCCTTCTGGACTCGGCTTCAGCTGTCTCCCTCCCCTCCCCCACTCCCACTCAGCTTGCAGGCCGCTTCCCTGCCTTGAAAGCATTGCTCTGGCCCTGAGGGCCACAGACCTACTGGGCTTCAAGCTCAAGGCTCTGCCTGGGCCTGCTGCTTCGGCCAGGGGCTCATTTTTTCCTGGAAAGACAAAGCCATGGCCTCACCCCACGCCTGCACTTTGCCACGGCAGGCAGCCCAGATGTAGGAAAGGCTCTGTGGAGTCAGAAGTGCCGAGACAGGCAGATGGCACCAGAGGGTTTGGGGGCCAGCGCGCAACTGGGCTAGCCCCTCCTCCCGGGAGTCGGGGAGGCCCGGCCTTCCTAGTGCCCAGGCCACGGCTCCGGGGAGAAACCCGCCATGGAGGGCTCGCGGGAGGCCCTCTGCCTGAGGTGGCAGGTGTCACGCCAGGGCCACTGCAAGCCTGGCTCGGCTTGCCTGCTTTCTCCAAAGGAGGCTGGCCGACCAGCCGAACCTGGCACCTGGGCCAGGCCCCTTCCAAGGGGACGAGTTCCAGAGGATAGAGCCCTGGGGGCGGCTGCCAAGTCTCCTGGGGCGTGTGCTGGGCCCCCGTCAGAGGAGGAAGCAGCCTGGTAAACGGTGTGCCAGGCCTGAGATCTGGAGGCCTCCCACAGCCGGGTCCATGTCCTGCCCAGGCCCCCCGAGGGAGGACGATGGTCGGGCAGTGGCGAGCGGGGTGGGGCTGGCGCCGGGCCTGCCCTTGGATGCCCCGGGGAAGGGCGCCGGGGGATGGGCTGCCCCTGGCCAGGTCTGAGGGACCGACCCAGCTCGGGGCTGTCGGTGCCAGAGAGAGAACCCCCTCCGCCCTTTCCCTTCAGGTTCTTAGGGCTGGCCAAATCCTTCCCAAGACAGCTTGTCTGGAGAAAATCAGACCCAGCTGAAGAACATGTGTCCATGGGGGAAACCCGGGAAACTGAGTCTCCCCACACAATAGCAGAGATTCTCATCTTGCATCCTCTCCTGAGCTAATGACAAAGGTGGATGTCCCGGGTGGGTGGGCCTGTGGAATGGGAGAGGGGAGGAAGTCTATTGTCATGCAGAGGGACATGGAAAGACTTGTCTGAAGCTTATCCCCTGCACTGGGGTCAGGTCGGGAAGGGACGGCACAGAGGTGAGCAGGAACCAACCGGCCTCTCTGTGGTGGGGCTGGCCCCGGGGCAGGCGTGGGGGTGATGGCTGGAAGTGGGATGGCGCGTGAGTTGGCACCAGCCAGCGGTGGAGGCAGAGACTCAGAGGTCAGGGATCTCTCTCTCTGTCTCTGTCTCTCTCTCTCTCCCTCAGGGAGCTGAGGAGAGTAAGGTGGCGCCCCCTGCCCACCTCGCCTACCTCTCCATGGGCCCTTCTTTCTCTGGCCGCTCCGGGAGCCCTGCGGGCTTGGGTTCAAGCCCCCACACACCGCACAGGCCAAGGGCGCATGCGCGACCGCCGGGGCCTAGGGCTGGCCTCGGGGGGCGGGGGGTCCTCAGTGAAGGCCCCGCCCTCCCTCCAGGCTCTGACCCAGCTGCAGCTCTTCCATCGCCGCCCTTCTGGACTCGGCTTCAGCTGTCTCCCTCCCCTCCCCCACTCCCACTCAGCTTGCAGGCCGCTTCCCTGCCTTGAAAGCATTGCTCTGGCCCTGAGGGCCACAGACCTACCGGGCTTCAAGCTCAAGGCTCTGCCTGGGCCTGCTGCTTCGGCCAGGGGCTCATTTTTTCCTGGAAAGACAAAGCCATGGCCTCACCCCACGCCTGCACTTTGCCACGGCAGGCAGCCCAGATGTAGGAAAGGCTCTGTGGAGTCAGAAGTGCCGAGACAGGCAGATGGCACCAGAGGGTTTGGGGGCCAGCGCGCAACTGGGCTAGCCCCTCCTCCCGGGAGTCGGGGAGGCCCGGCCTTCCTAGTGCCCAGGCCACGGCTCCGGGGAGAAACCCGCCATGGAGGGCTCGCGGGAGGCCCTCTGCCTGAGGTGGCAGGTGTCACGCCAGGGCCACTGCAAGCCTGGCTCGGCTTGCCTGCTTTCTCCAAAGGAGGCTGGCCGACCAGCCGAACCTGGCACCTGGGCCAGGCCCCTTCCAAGGGGACGAGTTCCAGAGGATAGAGCCCTGGGAGCGGCTGCCAAGTCTCCTGGGGCGTGTGCTGGGCCCCCGTCAGAGGAGGAAGCAGCCTGGTAAACGGTGTGCCAGGCCTGAGATCTGGAGGCCTCCCACAGCCGGGTCCCTGTCCTGCCCAGGCCCCCCGAGGGAGGACGATGGTCGGGCAGTGGCGAGCGGGGTGGGGCTGGCGCCGGGCCTGCCCTTGGATGCCCCGGGGAAGGGCGCCGGGGGATGGGCTGCCCCTGGCCAGGTCTGAGGGACCGACCCAGCTCGGGGCTGTCGGGGCCAGAGAGAGAACCCCCCTCCGCCCTTTCCCTTCAGGTTCTTAGGGCTGGCCAAATCCTTCCCAAGACAGCTTGTCTGGAGAAAATCAGACCCAGCTGAAGAACATGTGTCCATGGGGGAAACCCGGGAAACTGAGTCTCCCCACACAATAGCAGAGATTCTCATCTTGCATCCTCTCCTGAGCTAATGACAAAGGTGGATGTCCCGGGTGGGTGGGCCTGTGGAATGGGAGAGGGGAGGAAGTCTATTGTCATGCAGAGGGACATGGAAAGACTTGTCTGAAGCTTATCCCCTGCACTGGGGTCAGGTCGGGAAGGGACGGCACAGAGGTGAGCAGGAACCAACCGGCCTCTCTGTGGTGGGGCTGGCCCCGGGGCAGGCGTGGGGGTGATGGCTGGAAGTGGGATGGCGCGTGAGTTGGCACCAGCCAGCGGTGGAGGCAGAGACTCAGAGGTCAGGGATCTCTCTCTCTGTCTCTGTCTCTCTCTCTCTCCCTCAGGGAGCTGAGGAGAGTAAGGTGGCGCCCCCTGCCCACCTCGCCTACCTCTCCATGGGCCCTTCTTTCTCTGGCCGCTCCGGGAGCCCTGCGGGCTTGGGTTCAAGCCCCCACACACCGCACAGGCCAAGGGCGCATGCGCGACCGCCAGGGCCTAGGGCTGGCATCGGGGGGCGGGGGGTCCTCAGTGAAGGCCCCGCCCTCCCTCCAGGCTCTGACCCAGCTGCAGCTCTTCCATCGCCGCCCTTCTGGACTCGGCTTCAGCTGTCTCCCTCCCCTCCCCCACTCCCACTCAGCTTGCAGGCCGCTTCCCTGCCTTGAAAGCATTGCTCTGGCCCTGAGGGCCACAGACCTACTGGGCTTCAAGCTCAAGGCTCTGCCTGGGCCTGCTGCTTCGGCCAGGGGCTCATTTTTTCCTGGAAAGACAAAGCCATGGCCTCACCCCACGCCTGCACTTTGCCACGGCAGGCAGCCCAGATGTAGGAAAGGCTCTGTGGAGTCAGAAGTGCCGAGACAGGCAGATGGCACCAGAGGGTTTGGGGGCCAGCGCGCAACTGGGCTAGCCCCTCCTCCCGGGAGTCGGGGAGGCCCGGCCTTCCTAGTGCCCAGGCCACGGCTCCGGGGAGAAACCCGCCATGGAGGGCTGGCGGGAGGCCCTCTGCCTGAGGTGGCAGGTGTCACGCCAGGGCCACTGCAAGCCTGGCTCGGCTTGCCTGCTTTCTCCAAAGGAGGCTGGCCGACCAGCCGAACCTGGCACCTGGGCCAGGCCCCTTCCAAGGGGACGAGTTCCAGAGGATAGAGCCCTGGGGGCGGCTGCCAAGTCTCCTGGGGCGTGTGCTGGGCCCCCGTCAGAGGAGGAAGCAGCCTGGTAAACGGTGTGCCAGGCCTGAGATCTGGAGGCCTCCCACAGCCGGGTCCCTGTCCTGCCCAGGCCCCCCGAGGGAGGACGATGGTCGGGCAGTGGCGAGCGGGGTGGGGCTGGCGCCGGGCCTGCCCTTGGATGCCCCGGGGAAGGGCGCCGGGGGATGGGCTGCCCCTGGCCAGGTCTGAGGGACCGACCCAGCTCGGGGCTGTCGGGGCCAGAGAGAGAACCCCCCTCCGCCCTTTCCCTTCAGGTTCTTAGGGCTGGCCAAATCCTTCCCAAGACAGCTTGTCTGGAGAAAATCAGACCCAGCTGAAGAACATGTGTCCATGGGGGAAACCCGGGAAACTGAGTCTCCCCACACAATAGCAGAGATTCTCATCTTGCATCCTCTCCTGAGCTAATGACAAAGGTGGATGTCCCGGGTGGGTGGGCCTGTGGAATGGGAGAGGGGAGGAAGTCTATTGTCATGCAGAGGGACATGGAAAGACTTGTCTGAAGCTTATCCCCTGCACTGGGGTCAGGTCGGGAAGGGACGGCACAGAGGTGAGCAGGAACCAACCGGCCTCTCTGTGGTGGGGCTGGCCCCGGGGCAGGCGTGGGGGTGATGGCTGGAAGTGGGATGGCGCGTGAGTTGGCACCAGCCAGCGGTGGAGGCAGAGACTCAGAGGTCAGGGATCTCTCTCTCTGTCTCTGTCTCTCTCTCTCTCCCTCAGGGAGCTGAGGAGAGTAAGGTGGCGCCCCCTGCCCACCTCGCCTACCTCTCCATGGGCCCTTCTTTCTCTGGCCGCTCCGGGAGCCCTGCGGGCTTGGGTTCAAGCCCCCACACACCGCACAGGCCAAGGGCGCATGCGCGACCGCCGGGGCCTAGGGCTGGCCTCGGGGGGCGGGGGGTCCTCAGTGAAGGCCCCGCCCTCCCTCCAGGCTCTGACCCAGCTGCAGCTCTTCCATCGCCGCCCTTCTGGACTCGGCTTCAGCTGTCTCCCTCCCCTCCCCCACTCCCACTCAGCTTGCAGGCCGCTTCCCTGCCTTGAAAGCATTGCTCTGGCCCTGAGGGCCACAGACCTACTGGGCTTCAAGCTCAAGGCTCTGCCTGGGCCTGCTGCTTCGGCCAGGGGCTCATTTTTTCCTGGAAAGACAAAGCCATGGCCTCACCCCACGCCTGCACTTTGCCACGGCAGGCAGCCCAGATGTAGGAAAGGCTCTGTGGAGTCAGAAGTGCCGAGACAGGCAGATGGCACCAGAGGGTTTGGGGGCCAGCGCGCAACTGGGCTAGCCTCTCCTCCCGGGAGTCGGGGAGGCCCGGCCTTCCTAGTGCCCAGGCCACGGCTCCGGGGAGAAACCCGCCATGGAGGGCTCGCGGGAGGCCCTCTGCCTGAGGTGGCAGGTGTCACGCCAGGGCCACTGCAAGCCTGGCTCGGCTTGCCTGCTTTCTCCAAAGGAGGCTGGCCGACCAGCCGAACCTGGCACCTGGGCCAGGCCCCTTCCAAGGGGACGAGTTCCAGAGGATAGAGCCCTGGGGGCGGCTGCCAAGTCTCCTGGGGCGTGTGCTGGGCCCCCGTCAGAGGAGGAAGCAGCCTGGTAAACGGTGTGCCAGGCCTGAGATCTGGAGGCCTCCCACAGCCGGGTCCCTGTCCTGCCCAGGCCCCCCGAGGGAGGACGATGGTCGGGCAGTGGCGAGCGGGGTGGGGCTGGCGCCGAGCCTGCCCTTGGATGCCCCGGGGAAGGGCGCCGGGGGATGGGCTGCCCCTGGCCAGGTCTGAGGGACCGACCCAGCTCGGGGCTGTCGGGGGCAGAGAGAGAACCCCCCTCCGCCCTTTCCCTTCAGGTTCTTAGGGCTGGCCAAATCCTTCCCAAGACAGCTTGTCTGGAGAAAATCAGACCCAGCTGAAGAACATGTGTCCATGGGGGAAACCCGGGAAACTGAGTCTCCCCACACAATAGCAGAGATTCTCATCTTGCATCCTCTCCTGAGCTAATGACAAAGGTGGATGTCCCGGGTGGGTGGGCCTGTGGAATGGGAGAGGGGAGGAAGTCTATTGTCATGCAGAGGGACATGGAAAGACTTGTCTGAAGCTTATCCCCTGCACTGGGGTCAGGTCGGGAAGGGACGGCACAGAGGTGAGCAGGAACCAACCGGCCTCTCTGTGGTGGGGCTGGCCCCGGGGCAGGCGTGGGGGTGATGGCTGGAAGTGGGATGGCGCGTGAGTTGGCACCAGCCAGCGGTGGAGGCAGAGACTCAGAGGTCAGGGATCTCTCTCTCTGTCTCTGTCTCTCTCTCTCTCCCTCAGGGAGCTGAGGAGAGTAAGGTGGCGCCCCCTGCCCACCTCGCCTACCTCTCCATGGGCCCTTCTTTCTCTGGCCGCTCCGGGAGCCCTGCGGGCTTGGGTTCAAGCCCCCACACACCGCACAGGCCAAGGGCGCATGCGCGACCGCCAGGGCCTAGGGCTGGCCTCGGGGGGCGGGGGGGTCCTCAGTGAAGGCCCCGCCCTCCCTCCAGGCTCTGACCCAGCTGCAGCTCTTCCATCGCCGCCCTTCTGGACTCGGCTTCAGCTGTCTCCCTCCCCTCCCCCACTCCCACTCAGCTTGCAGGCCGCTTCCCTGCCTTGACAGCATTGCTCTGGCCCTGAGGGCCACAGACCTACCGGGCTTCAAACTCAAGGCTCTGCCTGGGCCTGCTGCTTCGGCCAGGGGCTCATTTTTTCCTGGAAAGACAAAGCCATGGCCTCAACCCACGCCTGCACTTTGCCACGGCAGGCAGCCCAGATGTAGGAAAGGCTCTGTGGAGTCAGAAGTGCCGAGACAGGCAGATGGCACCAGAGGGTTTGGGGGCCAGCGCGCAACTGGGCTAGCCCCTCCTCCCGGGAGTCGGGGAGGCCCGGCCTTCCTAGTGCCCAGGCCACGGCTCCGGGGAGAAACCCGGCATGGAGGGCTCGCGGGAGGCCCTCTGCCTGAGGTGGCAGGTATCACGCTAGGGCCACTGCAAGCCTGGCTCGGCTTGCCTGCTTTCTCCAAAGGAGGCTGGCCGACCAGCCGAACCTGGCACCTGGGCCAGGCCCCTTCCAAGGGGACGAGTTCCAGAGGATAGAGCCCTGGGGGCGGCTGCCAAGTCTCCTGGGGCGTGTGCTGGGCCCCCGTCAGAGGAGGAAGCAGCCTGGTAAACGGTGTGCCAGGCCTGAGATCTGGAGGTCTCCCACAGCCGGGTCCCTGTCCTGCCCAGGCCCCCCGAGGGAGGACGATGGTCGGGCAGTGGCGAGCGGGGTGGGGCTGGCGCCGAGCCTGCCCTTGGATGCCCCGGGGAAGGGCGCCGGGGGATGGGCTGCCCCTGGCCAGGTCTGAGGGACCGACCCAGCTCGGGGCTGTCGGGGCCAGAGAGAGAACCCCCCTCCGCCCTTTCCCTTCAGGTTCTTAGGGCTGGCCAAATCCTTCCCAAGACAGCTTGTCTGGAGAAAATCAGACCCAGCTGAAGAACATGTGTCCATGGGGGAAACCCGGGAAACTGAGTCTCCCCACACAATAGCAGAGATTCTCATCTTGCATCCTCTCCTGAGCTAATGACAAAGGTGGATGTCCCGGGTGGGTGGGCCTGTGGAATGGGAGAGGGGAGGAAGTCTATTGTCATGCAGAGGGACATGGAAAGACTTGTCTGAAGCTTATCCCCTGCACTGGGGTCAGGTCGGGAAGGGACGGCACAGAGGTGAGCAGGAACCAACCGGCCTCTCTGTGGTGGGGCTGGCCCCGGGGCAGGCGTGGGGGTGATGGCTGGAAGTGGGATGGCGCGTGAGTTGGCACCAGCCAGCGGTGGAGGCAGAGACTCAGAGGTCAGGGATCTCTCTCTCTGTCTCTGTCTCTCTCTCTCTCCCTCAGGGAGCTGAGGAGAGTAAGGTGGCGCCCCCTGCCCACCTCGCCTACCTCTCCATGGGCCCTTCTTTCTCTGGCCGCTCCGGGAGCCCTGCGGGCTTGGGTTCAAGCCCCCACACACCGCACAGGCCAAGGGCGCATGCGCGACCGCCGGGGCCTAGGGCTGGCCTCGGGGGGCGGGGGGTCCTCAGTGAAGGCCCCGCCCTCCCTCCAGGCTCTGACCCAGCTGCAGCTCTTCCATCGCCGCCCTTCTGGACTCGGCTTCAGCTGTCTCCCTCCCCTCCCCCACTCCCACTCAGCTTGCAGGCCGCTTCCCTGCCTTGAAAGCATTGCTCTGGCCCTGAGGGCCACAGACCTACTGGGCTTCAAGCTCAAGGCTCTGCCTGGGCCTGCTGCTTCGGCCAGGGGCTCATTTTTTCCTGGAAAGACAAAGCCATGGCCTCACCCCACGCCTGCACTTTGCCACGGCAGGCAGCCCAGATGTAGGAAAGGCTCTGTGGAGTCAGAAGTGCCGAGACAGGCAGATGGCACCAGAGGGTTTGGGGGCCAGCGCGCAACTGGGCTAGCCCCTCCTCCCGGGAGTCGGGGAGGCCCGGCCTTCCTAGTGCCCAGGCCACGGCTCCGGGGAGAAACCCGCCATGGAGGGCTCGCGGGAGGCCCTCTGCCTGAGGTGGCAGGTGTCACGCCAGGGCCACTGCAAGCCTGGCTCGGCTTGCCTGCTTTCTCCAAAGGAGGCTGGCCGACCAGCCGAACCTGGCACCTGGGCCAGGCCCCTTCCAAGGGGACGAGTTCCAGAGGATAGAGCCCTGGGGGCGGCTGCCAAGTCTCCTGGGGCGTGTGCTGGGCCCCCGTCAGAGGAGGAAGCAGCCTGGTAAACGGTGTGCCAGGCCTGAGATCTGGAGGCCTCCCCAGCCGGGTCCCTGTCCTGCCCAGGCCCCCCGAGGGAGGACGATGGTCGGGCAGTGGCGAGCGGGGTGGGGCTGGCGCCGGGCCTGCCCTTGGATGCCCCGGGGAAGGGCGCCGGGGGATGGGCTGCCCCTGGCCAGGTCTGAGGGACCGACCCAGCTCGGGGCTGTCGGGGGCAGAGAGAGAACCCCCCTCCGCCCTTTCCCTTCAGGTTCTTAGGGCTGGCCAAATCCTTCCCAAGACAGCTTGTCTGGAGAAAATCAGACCCAGCTGAAGAACATGTGTCCATGGGGGAAACCCGGGAAACTGAGTCTCCCCACACAATAGCAGAGATTCTCATCTTGCATCCTCTCCTGAGCTAATGACAAAGGTGGATGTCCCGGGTGGGTGGGCCTGTGGAATGGGAGAGGGGAGGAAGTCTATTGTCATGCAGAGGGACATGGAAAGACTTGTCTGAAGCTTATCCCCTGCACTGGGGTCAGGTCGGGAAGGGACGGCACAGAGGTGAGCAGGAACCAACCGGCCTCTCTGTGGTGGGGCTGGCCCCGGGGCAGGCGTGGGGGTGATGGCTGGAAGTGGGATGGCGCGTGAGTTGGCACCAGCCAGCGGTGGAGGCAGAGACTCAGAGGTCAGGGATCTCTCTCTCTGTCTCTGTCTCTCTCTCTCTCCCTCAGGGAGCTGAGGAGAGTAAGGTGGCGCCCCCTGCCCACCTCGCCTACCTCTCCATGGGCCCTTCTTTCTCTGGCCGCTCCGGGAGCCCTGCGGGCTTGGGTTCAAGCCCCCACACACCGCACAGGCCAAGGGCGCATGCGCGACCGCCGGGGCCTAGGGCTGGCCTCGGGGGGCGGGGGGTCCTCAGTGAAGGCCCCGCCCTCCCTCCAGGCTCTGACCCAGCTGCAGCTCTTCCATCGCCGCCCTTCTGGACTCGGCTTCAGCTGTCTCCCTCCCCTCCCCCACTCCCACTCAGCTTGCAGGCCGCTTCCCTGCCTTGAAAGCATTGCTCTGGCCCTGAGGGCCACAGACCTACTGGGCTTCAAGCTCAAGGCTCTGCCTGGGCCTGCTGCTTCGGCCAGGGGCTCATTTTTTCCTGGAAAGACAAAGCCATGGCCTCACCCCACGCCTGCACTTTGCCACGGCAGGCAGCCCAGATGTAGGAAAGGCTCTGTGGAGTCAGAAGTGCCGAGACAGGCAGATGGCACCAGAGGGTTTGTGGGCCAGCGCGCAACTGGGCTAGCCTCTCCTCCCGGGAGTCGGGGAGGCCCGGCCTTCCTAGTGCCCAGGCCACGGCTCCGGGGAGAAACCCGCCATGGAGGGCTCGCGGGAGGCCCTCTGCCTGAGGTGGCAGGTGTCACGCCAGGGCCACTGCAAGCCTGGCTCGGCTTGCCTGCTTTCTCCAAAGGAGGCTGGCCGACCAGCCGAACCTGGCACCTGGGCCAGGCCCCTTCCAAGGGGACGAGTTCCAGAGGATAGAGCCCTGGGGGCGGCTGCCAAGTCTCCTGGGGCGTGTGCTGGGCCCCCGTCAGAGGAGGAAGCAGCCTGGTAAACGGTGTGCCAGGCCTGAGATCTGGAGGCCTCCCACAGCCGGGTCCCTGTCCTGCCCAGGCCCCCCGAGGGAGGACGATGGTCGGGCAGTGGCGAGCGGGGTGGGGCTGGCGCCGAGCCTGCCCTTGGATGCCCCGGGGAAGGGCGCCGGGGGATGGGCTGCCCCTGGCCAGGTCTGAGGGACCGACCCAGCTCGGGGCTGTCGGGGGCAGAGAGAGAACCCCCCTCCGCCCTTTCCCTTCAGGTTCTTAGGGCTGGCCAAATCCTTCCCAAGACAGCTTGTCTGGAGAAAATCAGACCCAGCTGAAGAACATGTGTCCATGGGGGAAACCCGGGAAACTGAGTCTCCCCACACAATAGCAGAGATTCTCATCTTGCATCCTCTCCTGAGCTAATGACAAAGGTGGATGTCCCGGGTGGGTGGGCCTGTGGAATGGGAGAGGGGAGGAAGTCTATTGTCATGCAGAGGGACATGGAAAGACTTGTCTGAAGCTTATCCCCTGCACTGGGGTCAGGTCGGGAAGGGACGGCACAGAGGTGAGCAGGAACCAACCGGCCTCTCTGTGGTGGGGCTGGCCCCGGGGCAGGCGTGGGGGTGATGGCTGGAAGTGGGATGGCGCGTGAGTTGGCACCAGCCAGCGGTGGAGGCAGAGACTCAGAGGTCAGGGATCTCTCTCTCTGTCTCTGTCTCTCTCTCTCTCCCTCAGGGAGCTGAGGAGAGTAAGGTGGCGCCCCCTGCCCACCTCGCCTACCTCTCCATGGGCCCTTCTTTCTCTGGCCGCTCCGGGAGCCCTGCGGGCTTGGGTTCAAGCCCCCACACACCGCACAGGCCAAGGGCGCATGCGCGACCGCCGGGGGCCTAGGGCTGGCCTCGGGGGGCGGGGGGGTCCTCAGTGAAGGCCCCGCCCTCCCTCCAGGCTCTGACCCAGCTGCAGCTCTTCCATCGCCGCCCTTCTGGACTCGGCTTCAGCTGTCTCCCTCCCCTCCCCCACTCCCACTCAGCTTGCAGGCCGCTTCCCTGCCTTGACAGCATTGCTCTGGCCCTGAGGGCCACAGACCTACTGGGCTTCAAGCTCAAGGCTCTGCCTGGGCCTGCTGCTTCGGCCAGGGGCTCATTTTTTCCTGGAAAGACAAAGCCATGGCCTCACCCCACGCCTGCACTTTGCCACGGCAGGCAGCCCAGATGTTGGAAAGGCTCTGTGGAGTCAGAAGTGCCGAGACAGGCAGATGGCACCAGAGGGTTTGGGGGCCAGCGCGCAACTGGGCTAGCCCCTCCTCCCGGGAGTCGGGGAGGCCCGGCCTTCCTAGTGCCCAGGCCACGGCTCCGGGGAGAAACCCGCCATGGAGGGCTCGCGGGAGGCCCTCTGCCTGAGGTGGCAGGTGTCACGCCAGGGCCACTGCAAGCCTGGCTCGGCTTGCCTGCTTTCTCCAAAGGAGGCTGGCCGACCAGCCGAACCTGGCACCTGGGCCAGGCCCCTTCCAAGGGGACGAGTTCCAGAGGATAGAGCCCGGGGGGCGGCTGCCAAGTCTCCTGGGGCGTGTGCTGGGCCCCCGTCAGAGGAGGAAGCAGCCTGGTAAACGGTGTGCCAGGCCTGAGATCTGGAGGCCTCCCACACCCGGGTCCCTGTCCTGCCCAGGCCCCCCGAGGGAGGACGATGGTCGGGCAGTGGCGAGCGGGGTGGGGCTGGCGCCGAGCCTGCCCTTGGATGCCCCGGGGAAGGGCGCCGGGGGATGGGCTGCCCCTGGCCAGGTCTGAGGGACCGACCCAGCTCGGGGCTGTCGGGGGCAGAGAGAGAACCCCCCTCCGCCCTTTCCCTTCAGGTTCTTAGGGCTGGCCAAATCCTTCCCAAGACAGCTTGTCTGGAGAAAATCAGACCCAGCTGAAGAACATGTGTCCATGGGGGAAACCCGGGAAACTGAGTCTCCCCACACAATAGCAGAGATTCTCATCTTGCATCCTCTCCTGAGCTAATGACAAAGGTGGATGTCCCGGGTGGGTGGGCCTGTGGAATGGGAGAGGGGAGGAAGTCTATTGTCATGCAGAGGGACATGGAAAGACTTGTCTGAAGCTTATCCCCTGCACTGGGGTCAGGTCGGGAAGGGACGGCACAGAGGTGAGCAGGAACCAACCGGCCTCTCTGTGGTGGGGCTGGCCCCGGGGCAGGCGTGGGGGTGATGGCTGGAAGTGGGATGGCGCGTGAGTTGGCACCAGCCAGCGGTGGAGGCAGAGACTCAGAGGTCAGGGATCTCTCTCTCTGTCTCTGTCTCTCTCTCTCTCCCTCAGGGAGCTGAGGAGAGTAAGGTGGCGCCCCCTGCCCACCTCGCCTACCTCTCCATGGGCCCTTCTTTCTCTGGCCGCTCCGGGAGCCCTGCGGGCTTGGGTTCAAGCCCCCACACACCGCACAGGCCAAGGGCGCATGCGCGACCGCCGGGGCCTAGGGCTGGCCTCGGGGGGCGGGGGGGTCCTCAGTGAAGGCCCCGCCCTCCCTCCAGGCTCTGACCCAGCTGCAGCTCTTCCATCGCCGCCCTTCTGGACTCGGCTTCAGCTGTCTCCCTCCCCTCCCCCACTCCCACTCAGCTTGCAGGCCGCTTCCCTGCCTTGACAGCATTGCTCTGGCCCTGAGGGCCACAGACCTACCGGGCTTCAAACTCAAGGCTCTGCCTGGGCCTGCTGCTTCGGCCAGGGGCTCATTTTTTCCTGGAAAGACAAAGCCATGGCCTCACCCCACGCCTGCACTTTGCCACGGCAGGCAGCCCAGATGTAGGAAAGGCTCTGTGGAGTCAGAAGTGCCGAGACAGGCAGATGGCACCAGAGGGTTTGGGGGCCAGCGCGCAACTGGGCTAGCCCCTCCTCCCGGGAGTCGGGGAGGCCCGGCCTTCCTAGTGCCCAGGCCACGGCTCCGGGGAGAAACCCGCCATGGAGGGCTCGCGGGAGGCCCTCTGCCTGAGGTGGCAGGTGTCACGCCAGGGCCACTGCAAGTCTGGCTCGGCTTGCCTGCTTTCTCCAAAGGAGGCTGGCCGACCAGCCGAACCTGGCACCTGGGCCAGGCCCCTTCCAAGGGGACGAGTTCCAGAGGATAGAGCCCTGGGGGCGGCTGCCAAGTCTCCTGGGGCGTGTGCTGGGCCCCCGTCAGAGGAGGAAGCAGCCTGGTAAACGGTGTGCCAGGCCTGAGATCTGGAGGCCTCCCACACCCGGGTCCCTGTCCTGCCCAGGCCCCCCGAGGGAGGACGATGGTAGGGCAGTGGCGAGCGGGGTGGGGCTGGCGCCGAGCCTGCCCTTGGATGCCCCGGGGAAGGGCGCCGGGGGATGGGCTGCCCCTGGCCAGGTCTGAGGGACCGACCCAGCTCGGGGCTGTCGGGGGCAGAGAGAGAACCCCCCTCCGCCCTTTCCCTTCAGGTTCTTAGGGCTGGCCAAATCCTTCCCAAGACAGCTTGTCTGGAGAAAATCAGACCCAGCTGAAGAACATGTGTCCATGGGGGAAACCCGGGAAACTGAGTCTCCCCACACAATAGCAGAGATTCTCATCTTGCATCCTCTCCTGAGCTAATGACAAAGGTGGATGTCCCGGGTGGGTGGGCCTGTGGAATGGGAGAGGGGAGGAAGTCTATTGTCATGCAGAGGGACATGGAAAGACTTGTCTGAAGCTTATCCCCTGCACTGGGGTCAGGTCGGGAAGGGACGGCACAGAGGTGAGCAGGAACCAACCGGCCTCTCTGTGGTGGGGCTGGCCCCGGGGCAGGCGTGGGGGTGATGGCTGGAAGTGGGATGGCGCGTGAGTTGGCACCAGCCAGCGGTGGAGGCAGAGACTCAGAGGTCAGGGATCTCTCTCTCTGTCTCTGTCTCTCTCTCTCTCCCTCAGGGAGCTGAGGAGAGTAAGGTGGTGCACCCTGCCCACCTCGCCTACCTCTCCATGGGCCCTTCTTTCTCTGGCCGCTCCGGGAGCCCTGCGGGCTTGGGTTCAAGCCCCCACACACCGCACAGGCCAAGGGCGCATGCGCGACCGCCGGGGCCTAGGGCTGGCCTCGGGGGGCGGGGGGTCCTCAGTGAAGGCCCCGCCCTCCCTCCAGGCTCTGACCCAGCTGCAGCTCTTCCATCGCCGCCCTTCTGGACTCGGCTTCAGCTGTCTCCCTCCCCTCCCCCACTCCCACTCAGCTTGCAGGCCGCTTCCCTGCCTTGACAGCATTGCTCTGGCCCTGAGGGCCACAGACCTACTGGGCTTCAAGCTCAAGGCTCTGCCTGGGCCTGCTGCTTCGGCCAGGGGCTCATTTTTTCCTGGAAAGACAAAGCCATGGCCTCACCCCACGCCTGCACTTTGCCACGGCAGGCAGCCCAGATGTAGGAAAGGCTCTGTGGAGTCAGAAGTGCCGAGACAGGCAGATGGCACCAGAGGGTTTGGGGGCCAGCGCGCAACTGGGCTAGCCCCTCCTCCCGGGAGTCGGGGAGGCCCGGCCTTCCTAGTGCCCAGGCCACGGCTCCGGGGAGAAACCCGCCATGGAGGGCTCGCGGGAGGCCCTCTGCCTGAGGTGGCAGGTGTCACGCCAGGGCCACTGCAAGCCTGGCTCGGCTTGCCTGCTTTCTCCAAAGGAGGCTGGCCGACCAGCCGAACCTGGCACCTGGGCCAGGCCCCTTCCAAGGGGACGAGTTCCAGAGGATAGAGCCCTGGGGGCGGCTGCCAAGTCTCCTGGGGCGTGTGCTGGGCCCCCGTCAGAGGAGGACCAGCCTGGTAAACGGTGTGCCAGGCCTGAGATCTGGAGGCCTCCCACAGCCGGGTCCCTGTCCTGCCCAGGCCCCCCGAGGGAGGACGATGGTCGGGCAGTGGCGAGCGGGGTGGGGCTGGCGCCGGGCCTGCCCTTGGATGCCCCGGGGAAGGGCGCCGGGGGATGGGCTGCCCCTGGCCAGGTCTGAGGGACCGACCCAGCTCGGGGCTGTCGGGGCCAGAGAGAGAACCCCCCTCCGCCCTTTCCCTTCAGGTTCTTAGGGCTGGCCAAATCCTTCCCAAGACAGCTTGTCTGGAGAAAATCAGACCCAGCTGAAGAACATGTGTCCATGGGGGAAACCCGGGAAACTGAGTCTCCCCACACAATAGCAGAGATTCTCATCTTGCATCCTCTCCTGAGCTAATGACAAAGGTGGATGTCCCGGGTGGGTGGGCCTGTGGAATGGGAGAGGGGAGGAAGTCTATTGTCATGCAGAGGGACATGGAAAGACTTGTCTGAAGCTTATCCCCTGCACTGGGGTCAGGTCGGGAAGGGACGGCACAGAGGTGAGCAGGAACCAACCGGCCTCTCTGTGGTGGGGCTGGCCCCGGGGCAGGCGTGGGGGTGATGGCTGGAAGTGGGATGGCGCGTGAGTTGGCACCAGCCAGCGGTGGAGGCAGAGACTCAGAGGTCAGGGATCTCTCTCTCTGTCTCTGTCTCTCTCTCTCTCCCTCAGGGAGCTGAGGAGAGTAAGGTGGCGCCCCCTGCCCACCTCGCCTACCTCTCCATGGGCCCTTCTTTCTCTGGCCGCTCCGGGAGCCCTGCGGGCTTGGGTTCAAGCCCCCACACACCGCACAGGCCAAGGGCGCATGCGCGACCGCCGGGGCCTAGGGCTGGCCTCGGGGGGCGGGGGGTCCTCAGTGAAGGCCCCGCCCTCCCTCCAGGCTCTGACCCAGCTGCAGCTCTTCCATCGCCGCCCTTCTGGACTCGGCTTCAGCTGTCTCCCTCCCCTCCCCCACTCCCACTCAGCTTGCAGGCCGCTTCCCTGCCTTGAAAGCATTGCTCTGGCCCTGAGGGCCACAGACCTACTGGGCTTCAAGCTCAAGGCTCTGCCTGGGCCTGCTGCTTCGGCCAGGGGCTCATTTTTTCCTGGAAAGACAAAGCCATGGCCTCACCCCACGCCTGCACTTTGCCACGGCAGGCAGCCCAGATGTAGGAAAGGCTCTGTGGAGTCAGAAGTGCCGAGACAGGCAGATGGCACCAGAGGGTTTGGGGGCCAGCGCGCAACTGGGCTAGCCCCTCCTCCCGGGAGTCGGGGAGGCCCGGCCTTCCTAGTGCCCAGGCCACGGCTCCGGGGAGAAACCCGCCATGGAGGGCTCGCGGGAGGCCCTCTGCCTGAGGTGGCAGGTGTCACGCCAGGGCCACTGCAAGCCTGGCTCGGCTTGCCTGCTTTCTCCAAAGGAGGCTGGCCGACCAGCCGAACCTGGCACCTGGGCCAGGCCCCTTCCAAGGGGACGAGTTCCAGAGGATAGAGCCCTGGGGGCGGCTGCCAAGTCTCCTGGGGCGTGTGCTGGGCCCCCGTCAGAGGAGGAAGCAGCCTGGTAAACGGTGTGCCAGGCCTGAGATCTGGAGGCCTCCCACAGCCGGGTCCCTGTCCTGCCCAGGCCCCCCGAGGGAGGACGATGGTCGGGCAGTGGCGAGCGGGGTGGGGCTGGCGCCGGGCCTGCCCTTGGATGCCCCGGGGAAGGGCGCCGGGGGATGGGCTGCCCCTGGCCAGGTCTGAGGGACCGACCCAGCTCGGGGCTGTCGGGGCCAGAGAGAGAACCCCCCTCCGCCCTTTCCCTTCAGGTTCTTAGGGCTGGCCAAATCCTTCCCAAGACAGCTTGTCTGGAGAAAATCAGACCCAGCTGAAGAACATGTGTCCATGGGGGAAACCCGGGAAACTGAGTCTCCCCACACAATAGCAGAGATTCTCATCTTGCATCCTCTCCTGAGCTAATGACAAAGGTGGATGTCCCGGGTGGGTGGGCCTGTGGAATGGGAGAGGGGAGGAAGTCTATTGTCATGCAGAGGGACATGGAAAGACTTGTCTGAAGCTTATCCCCTGCACTGGGGTCAGGTCGGGAAGGGACGGCACAGAGGTGAGCAGGAACCAACCGGCCTCTCTGTGGTGGGGCTGGCCCCGGGGCAGGCGTGGGGGTGATGGCTGGAAGTGGGATGGCGCGTGAGTTGGCACCAGCCAGCGGTGGAGGCAGAGACTCAGAGGTCAGGGATCTCTCTCTCTGTCTCTGTCTCTCTCTCTCTCCCTCAGGGAGCTGAGGAGAGTAAGGTGGCGCCCCCTGCCCACCTCGCCTACCTCTCCATGGGCCCTTCTTTCTCTGGCCGCTCCGGGAGCCCTGCGGGCTTGGGTTCAAGCCCCCACACACCGCACAGGCCAAGGGCGCATGCGCGACCGCCGGGGCCTAGGGCTGGCCTCGGGGGGCGGGGGGTCCTCAGTGAAGGCCCCGCCCTCCCTCCAGGCTCTGACCCAGCTGCAGCTCTTCCATCGCCGCCCTTCTGGACTCGGCTTCAGCTGTCTCCCTCCCCTCCCCCACTCCCACTCAGCTTGCAGGCCGCTTCCCTGCCTTGAAAGCATTGCTCTGGCCCTGAGGGCCACAGACCTACTGGGCTTCAAGCTCAAGGCTCTGCCTGGGCCTGCTGCTTCGGCCAGGGGCTCATTTTTTCCTGGAAAGACAAAGCCATGGCCTCACCCCACGCCTGCACTTTGCCACGGCAGGCAGCCCAGATGTAGGAAAGGCTCTGTGGAGTCAGAAGTGCCGAGACAGGCAGATGGCACCAGAGGGTTTGGGGGCCAGCGCGCAACTGGGCTAGCCCCTCCTCCCGGGAGTCGGGGAGGCCCGGCCTTCCTAGTGCCCAGGCCACGGCTCCGGGGAGAAACCCGCCATGGAGGGCTCGCGGGAGGCCCTCTGCCTGAGGTGGCAGGTGTCACGCCAGGGCCACTGCAAGCCTGGCTCGGCTTGCCTGCTTTCTCCAAAGGAGGCTGGCCGACCAGCCGAACCTGGCACCTGGGCCAGGCCCCTTCCAAGGGGACGAGTTCCAGAGGATAGAGCCCTGGGGGCGGCTGCCAAGTCTCCTGGGGCGTGTGCTGGGCCCCCGTCAGAGGAGGAAGCAGCCTGGTAAACGGTGTGCCAGGCCTGAGATCTGGAGGCCTCCCACAGCCGGGTCCCTGTCCTGCCCAGGCCCCCCGAGGGAGGACGATGGTCGGGCAGTGGCGAGCGGGGTGGGGCTGGCGCCGGGCCTGCCCTTGGATGCCCCGGGGAAGGGCGCCGGGGGATGGGCTGCCCCTGGCCAGGTCTGAGGGACCGACCCAGCTCGGGGCTGTCGGGGCCAGAGAGAGAACCCCCCTCCGCCCTTTCCCTTCAGGTTCTTAGGGCTGGCCAAATCCTTCCCAAGACAGCTTGTCTGGAGAAAATCAGACCCAGCTGAAGAACATGTGTCCATGGGGGAAACCCGGGAAACTGAGTCTCCCCACACAATAGCAGAGATTCTCATCTTGCATCCTCTCCTGAGCTAATGACAAAGGTGGATGTCCCGGGTGGGTGGGCCTGTGGAATGGGAGAGGGGAGGAAGTCTATTGTCATGCAGAGGGACATGGAAAGACTTGTCTGAAGCTTATCCCCTGCACTGGGGTCAGGTCGGGAAGGGACGGCACAGAGGTGAGCAGGAACCAACCGGCCTCTCTGTGGTGGGGCTGGCCCCCGGGGCAGGCGTGGGGGTGATGGCTGGAAGTGGGATGGCGCGTGAGTTGGCACCAGCCAGCGGTGGAGGCAGAGACTCAGAGGTCAGGGATCTCTCTCTCTGTCTCTGTCTCTCTCTCTCTCCCTCAGGGAGCTGAGGAGAGTAAGGTGGCGCCCCCTGCCCACCTCGCCTACCTCTCCATGGGCCCCTTCTTTCTCTGGCCGCTCCGGGAGCCCTGCGGGCTTGGGTTCAAGCCCCCACACACCGCACAGGCCAAGGGGCGCATGCGCGACCGCCGGGGCCTAGGGCTGGCCTCGGGGGGGCGGGGGGTCCTCAGTGAAGGCCCCGCCCTCCCTCCAGGCTCTGACCCAGCTGCAGCTCTTCCATCGCCGCCCTTCTGGACTCGGCTTCAGCTGTCTCCCTCCCCTCCCCCACTCCCACTCAGCTTGCAGGGCCGCTTCCCTGCCTTGAAAGCATTGCTCTGGCCCTGAGGGCCACAGACCTACTGGGCTTCAAGCTCAAGGCTCTGCCTGGGCCTGCTGCTTCGGCCAGGGGCTCATTTTTTCCTGGAAAGACAAAGCCATGGCCTCACCCCACGCCTGCACTTTGCCACGGCAGGCAGCCCAGATGTAGGAAAGGCTCTGTGGAGTCAGAAGTGCCGAGACAGGCAGATGGCACCAGAGGGTTTGGGGGCCAGCGCGCAACTGGGCTAGCCCCTCCTCCCGGGAGTCGGGGAGGCCCCGGCCTTCCTAGTGCCCAGGCCACGGCTCCGGGGAGAAACCCGCCATGGAGGGCTCGCGGGAGGCCCTCTGCCTGAGGTGGCAGGTGTCACGCCAGGGCCACTGCAAGCCTGGCTCGGCTTGCCTGCTTTCTCCAAAGGAGGCTGGCCGACCAGCCGAACCTGGCACCTGGGCCAGGCCCCTTCCAAGGGGACGAGTTCCAGAGGATAGAGCCCTGGGGGCGGCTGCCAAGTCTCCTGGGGCGTGTGCTGGGCCCCCGTCAGAGGAGGAAGCAGCCTGGTAAACGGTGTGCCAGGCCTGAGATCTGGAGGCCTCCCACAGCCGGGTCCCTGTCCTGCCCAGGCCCCCCGAGGGAGGACGATGGTCGGGCAGTGGCGAGCGGGGTGGGGCTGGCGCCGGGCCTGCCCTTGGATGCCCCGGGGAAGGGCGCCGGGGATGGGCTGCCCCTGGCCAGGTCTGAGGGACCGACCCAGCTCGGGGCTGTCGGGGCCAGAGAGAGAACCCCCCTCCGCCCTTTCCCTTCAGGTTCTTAGGGCTGGCCAAATCCTTCCCAAGACAGCTTGTCTGGAGAAAAATCAGACCCAGCTGAAGAACATGTGTCCATGGGGGAAACCCGGGAAACTGAGTCTCCCCACACAATAGCAGAGATTCTCATCTTGCATCCTCTCCTGAGCTAATGACAAAGGTGGATGTCCCGGGTGGGTGGGCCTGTGGAATGGGAGAGGGGAGGAAGTCTATTGTCATGCAGAGGGACATGGAAAGACTTGTCTGAAGCTTATCCCCTGCACTGGGGTCAGGTCGGGAAGGGACGGCACAGAGGTGAGCAGGAACCAACCGGCCTCTCTGTGGTGGGGCTGGCCCCGGGGCAGGCGTGGGGGTGATGGCTGGAAGTGGGATGGCGCGTGAGTTGGCACCAGCCAGCGGTGGAGGCAGAGACTCAGAGGTCAGGGATCTCTCTCTCTGTCTCTGTCTCTCTCTCTCTCCCTCAGGGAGCTGAGGAGAGTAAGGTGGCGCCCCCTGCCCACCTCGCCTACCTCTCCATGGGCCCTTCTTTCTCTGGCCGCTCCGGGAGCCCTGCGGGCTTGGGTTCAAGCCCCCCACACACCGCACAGGCCAAGGGCGCATGCGCGACCGCCGGGGCCTAGGGCTGGCCTCGGGGGGCGGGGGGGTCCTCAGTGAAGGCCCCGCCCTCCCTCCAGGCTCTGACCCAGCTGCAGCTCTTCCATCGCCGCCCTTCTGGACTCGGCTTCAGCTGTCTCCCTCCCCTCCCCCACTCCCACTCAGCTTGCAGGCCGCTTCCCTGCCTTGAAAGCATTGCTCTGGCCCTGAGGGCCACAGACCTACTGGGCTTCAAGCTCAAGGCTCTGCCTGGGCCTGCTGCTTCGGCCAGGGGCTCATTTTTTCCTGGAAAGACAAAGCCATGGCCTCACCCCACGCCTGCACTTTGCCACGGCAGGCAGCCCAGATGTAGGAAAGGCTCTGTGGAGTCAGAAGTGCCGAGACAGGCAGATGGCACCAGAGGGTTTGGGGGGCCAGCGCGCAACTGGGCTAGCCCCTCCTCCCGGGAGTCGGGGAGGCCCGGCCTTCCTAGTGCCCAGGCCACGGCTCCGGGGAGAAACCCGCCATGGAGGGCTCGCGGGAGGCCCTCTGCCTGAGGTGGCAGGTGTCACGCCAGGGCCACTGCAAGCCTGGCTCGGCTTGCCTGCTTTCTCCAAAGGAGGCTGGCCGACCAGCCGAACCTGGCACCTGGGCCAGGCCCCTTCCAAGGGGACGAGTTCCAGAGGATAGAGCCCTGGGGGGCGGCTGCCAAGTCTCCTGGGGCGTGTGCTGGGCCCCCCGTCAGAGGAGGAAGCAGCCTGGTAAACGGTGTGCCAGGCCTGAGATCTGGAGGCCCTCCCACAGCCGGGTCCCTGTCCTGCCCAGGCCCCCCGAGGGAGGACGATGGTCGGGCAGTGGCGAGCGGGGTGGGGCTGGCGCCGGGCCTGCCCTTGGATGCCCCGGGGAAGGGCGCCGGGGGATGGGCTGCCCCTGGCCAGGTCTGAGGGACCGACCCAGCTCGGGGCTGTCGGGGCCAGAGAGAGAACCCCCCTCCGCCCTTTCCCTTCAGGTTCTTAGGGCTGGCCAAATCCTTCCCAAGACAGCTTGTCTGGAGAAAATCAGACCCAGCTGAAGAACATGTGTCCATGGGGGAAACCCGGGAAACTGAGTCTCCCCACACAATAGCAGAGATTCTCATCTTGCATCCTCTCCTGAGCTAATGACAAAGGTGGATGTCCCGGGTGGGTGGGCCTGTGGAATGGGAGAGGGGAGGAAGTCTATTGTCATGCAGAGGGACATGGAAAGACTTGTCTGAAGCTTATCCCCTGCACTGGGGTCAGGTCGGGAAGGGACGGCACAGAGGTGAGCAGGAACCAACCGGCCTCTCTGTGGTGGGGCTGGCCCCGGGGCAGGCGTGGGGGTGATGGCTGGAAGTGGGATGGCGCGTGAGTTGGCACCAGCCAGCGGTGGAGGCAGAGACTCAGAGGTCAGGGATCTCTCTCTCTGTCTCTGTCTCTCTCTCTCTCCCTCAGGGAGCTGAGGAGAGTAAGGTGGCGCCCCCTGCCCACCTCGCCTACCTCTCCATGGGCCCTTCTTTCTCTGGCCGCTCCGGGAGCCCTGCGGGCTTGGGTTCAAGCCCCCACACACCGCACAGGCCAAGGGCGCATGCGCGACCGCCGGGGCCTAGGGCTGGCCTCGGGGGGCGGGGGGTCCTCAGTGAAGGCCCCGCCCTCCCTCCAGGCTCTGACCCAGCTGCAGCTCTTCCATCGCCGCCCTTCTGGACTCGGCTTCAGCTGTCTCCCTCCCCTCCCCCACTCCCCACTCAGCTTGCAGGCCGCTTCCCTGCCTTGAAAGCATTGCTCTGGCCCTGAGGGCCACAGACCTACTGGGCTTCAAGCTCAAGGCTCTGCCTGGGCCTGCTGCTTCGGCCAGGGGCTCATTTTTTCCTGGAAAGACAAAGCCATGGCCTCACCCCACGCCTGCACTTTGCCACGGCAGGCAGCCCAGATGTAGGAAAGGCTCTGTGGAGTCAGAAGTGCCGAGACAGGCAGATGGCACCAGAGGGTTTGGGGGCCAGCGCGCAACTGGGCTAGCCCCTCCTCCCCGGGAGTCGGGGAGGCCCGGCCTTCCTAGTGCCCAGGCCACGGCTCCGGGGAGAAACCCGCCATGGGAGGGCTCGCGGGAGGCCCTCTGCCTGAGGTGGCAGGTGTCACGCCAGGGCCACTGCAAGCCTGGCTCGGCTTGCCTGCTTTCTCCAAAGGAGGCTGGCCGACCAGCCGAACCTGGCACCTGGGCCAGGCCCCTTCCAAGGGGACGAGTTCCAGAGGATAGAGCCCTGGGGGCGGCTGCCAAGTCTCCTGGGGCGTGTGCTGGGCCCCCGTCAGAGGAGGAAGCAGCCTGGTAAACGGTGTGCCAGGCCTGAGATCTGGAGGCCTCCCACAGCCGGGTCCCTGTCCTGCCCAGGCCCCCCGAGGGAGGACGATGGTCGGGCAGTGGCGAGCGGGGTGGGGCTGGCGCCGGGCCTGCCCTTGGATGCCCCGGGGAAGGGCGCCGGGGGATGGGCTGCCCCTGGGCCAGGTCTGAGGGACCGACCCAGCTCGGGGCTGTCGGGGCCAGAGAGAGAACCCCCTCTCAGCCCTTTCCCTTCAGGTTCTTAGGGCTGGCCAAATCTGGAGAAAATCAGACCCAGCTGAAGAACATGTGTCCATGGGGGAAACCCGGGAAACTGAGTCTCCCCACACAATAGCAGAGATTCTCATCTTGCATCCTCTCCTGAGCTAATGACAAAGGTGGATGTCCCGGGTGGGTGGGCCTGTGGAATGGGAGAGGGGAGGAAGTCTATTGTCATGCAGAGGGACATGGAAAGACTTGTCTGAATCTTATCCCCTGCACTGGGGTCAGGTCGGGAAGGGACGGCACAGAGGTGAGCAGGAACCAACCGGCCTCTCTGTGGTGGGGCTGGCCCCGGGGCAGGCGTGGGGGTGATGGCTGGAAGTGGGATGGCGCGTGAGTTGGCACCAGCCAGCGGTGGAGGCAGAGACTCAGAGGTCAGGGATCTCTCTCTCTGTCTCTGTCTCTCTCTCTCTCCCTCAGGGAGCTGAGGAGAGTAAGGTGGCGCCCCCTGCCCACCTCGCCTACCTCTCCATGGGCCCTTCTTTCTCTGGCCGCTCCGGGAGCCCTGCGGGCTTGGGTTCAAGCCCCCACACACCGCACAGGCCAAGGGCGCATGCGCGACCGCCGGGGCCTAGGGCTGGCCTCGGGGGGCGGGGGGTCCTCAGTGAAGGCCCCGCCCTCCCTCCAGGCTCTGACCCAGCTGCAGCTCTTCCATCGCCGCCCTTCTGGACTCGGCTTCAGCTGTCTCCCTCCCCTCCCCCACTCCCACTCAGCTTGCAGGCCGCTTCCCTGCCTTGAAAGCATTGCTCTGGCCCTGAGGGCCACAGACCTACTGGGCTTCAAGCTCAAGGCTCTGCCTGGGCCTGCTGCTTCGGCCAGGGGCTCATTTTTTCCTGGAAAGACAAAGCCATGGCCTCACCCCACGCCTGCACTTTGCCACGGCAGGCAGCCCAGATGTAGGAAAGGCTCTGTGGAGTCAGAAGTGCCGAGACAGGCAGATGGCACCAGAGGGTTTGGGGGCCAGCGCGCAACTGGGCTAGCCCCTCCTCCCGGGAGTCGGGGAGGCCCGGCCTTCCTAGTGCCCAGGCCACGGCTC